>NC_087152.1:25656816-25741816 GCF_035594125.1 Scylla paramamosain | reverse complement strand
GTCCTTTTATCCAGTGTTCCTTTATTACTGTTTTACAGCCTCGCCTCCCCCACGCCCTCAAGTACTCACCACACGACCCGCAGCCCTCCTGACGCACGGATGGATGAGAAATATTACGATAATCGCCACCGCAGGACTTCAACACAAGTCACTCTGTACCTCAAGTGACCGGTAAGGGGGGGGGGTGTGCAAGGGGACTCAGGGCTAGCAACTTATGAGATTCGTCAACATTAAAATAAAACTCTAACTCACGCCGAGTAGCTTTGTTGAAATTGATAGGAAATATAGTTCAGAAGTATTATTGCTTTGTGTATTGATATTTGTAGGTTTGTTCGGGTTTACCGTTGATTTAGTGTTTTATGAAGCGTACGTTATGTTGGCTCTTCTGGCTGATCACTCCTTGCGGGAAATAGCAGATTTTCGCTTGATTTAGGAACAGAGAGAGAGAGAGAGAGAGAGAGAGAGAGAGAGAGAGAGAGAGAGAGAGAGAGAGAGAGAGAGAGAGAGAGAGAGAGAGAGAGAGAGAGAGAGAGAGAGAGAGAGAGAGAACACAAAGGAAGTGCAAGCAGCAACAGATCTTCAGACTCGTACAAGGGAAGGGTATGCTTACAGGGAATAGGAGAGAAAGGGAGGGGAAATACCAACGATCAGAAAGGGAGAAAGGACGAAAGAGAGGAAGGAAATAAAATAAAATAACAGAAAGCAAGGAAGGAAGGAAAGAGGAAAATAGAGAAAGAAGGAAGGAAGCAAGCAAGGAAGGATGGATAGAAAAAAAAGGCAAACGAGAGGATAATGACTGTCAATCTCTCTCTCTCTCTCTCTCTCTCTCTCTCTCTCTCTCTCTCTCTCTCTCTCTCTCTCTCTCTCTCTCTCTCTCAATATTCTGCCATGCCTCTCCAGTGAACGATATTAAATGGGAAACTTGGTCAAAACTTTCCCCATTCAACTTGAGATCACGTCAGCAACGAGAGAAAACAGATAAGAAAGGGTGGGGCTTATGAGCGTCTCTCTCTCTCTCTCTCTCTCTCTCTCTCTCTCTCTCTCTCTCTCTCTCTCTCTCTCTCTCTCTCTCTCTCTGTGTGTGTGTGTGTGTGTGTGTGTGTGTGTGTGTGTGTGTGTGTGTTTGTGTGTGTGTTCTTAAATCCTGAGTGACCTTCTAATGTCTTCAGGTGGTGGAAACAAAATTTTCTCTGGTTTAGAGTTGTTGTCAGGATACTGGCAGGGCGTTCAGTACGCCTAGTAACGCATGCCTTTTGGATTCAAATCCGCTCCGTTAACATTCCAGAGAATGATTAACAGTATTTTCACGGGTTTACTTGGCAAAACCGTGTTTGCATACCTTGATGATATAATCATCGCTAGTAAGTCAAGAGTCCCATCTGGAGAGTTTAAAATTAGTCTTCCAGAAGCTTGAGGAAGCTGGACTTAAAGCAAAGCTTTATAAATGTGAATTTCTAAAAGCCAAAAATAAAATTTCTTGGCCATGTAGTCGATGGTGAAGGAATCCACACAGTGGATGAAAAGGTCATGGCTGTACAGAAGTTTCCCCAGCCTAAATCGGTGGAGAATGTCAGATCTTTCCTAGGCCTTGCTGGATATTACCGTCCTTTCATCAAGAATTTTGCGGCAATTGCATCCCCACTTACTAAACTCCTTAAAAAGGATGTTGCTTTCCATTGGGAGGCTGCTCATCAACAAAGTTTCAATGAATTAAAATCACTATTAACAAATGCACCTGTACTTACTTTCCCAGAGCATTCAGAGCCGTTCATTATTTGCACGGCTGTTCCTTCTCTAGGACTGGGAGCAGTACTGATGCAGACAGATGCCAGAGGCAAAAACTATGTAATAGCATATGCAAGTCGTGTGCTTAATTCAGCGGAGTCCAATTACTCTGTCACTCATCAAGAAACACTTGCCGTAGTTTGGGCTTTAAAACATTTTAAGGACGTTATCCTTGGATACCCAATTACAGTCTACACGATCATGCACCCCTAATTGAACTGTTCAAAGGGAAAAAATAACCGGACGAGTGGCAAAATGGTACTGTACCATGCAGGAATTTGCTCCAGTAGTCAAGTACTTGCCGGGTCGTGCTAATGTAGTAGCCGACGCACTTTCACGAAATGTGCCTGTGGGAGCTGTCAGTGACTCGATCCCTGTAAATAACTTCACCTTGAAGGAATTAGGTAAAGCACAGCAAGAGCATGAAATATCGTCTAAGGTCATACATGCTCTGGACTCAGGCGAAGAAGATAATCTTCCACGTCTAAATATACCATTCTCTCAATTCTTCATGTCACCAGACAATGTTGTGTCGACATAATCCCCAAATGGGAGATTCTAGTAAGCAGCACATCATTCCTGAGAGTTTAGTCCCTGTCATACTTACCTTAGTGCATGACATGCCAAGTGCGGGACATCCAGGAAGAAAGCGAACTCTACAAGCAGCGCGTGAAAGCTGCTATTGGCTAACAATGCGCACTGACACAGAAAATTATGTTGCCAAGTGTATATCATGTGCAAAGCACAAGGGTGCGGTAAAAGAACCAGCCCCAATACTGGAATATCCACTACCTGAGCGACCTTAGGACATTGTCTCCATTGATCTTCTTCAATTACCCAAAAGTCAAAATGGCTCGCAGTACCTACTTGTGTGTGTAGACCATTTTTCAAGGTTCGTGGTTCTCTCACCTTTAAAGGAAAAGTCTGCTAAATATGTAGCGCATTCGCTGGTAACTAAGTTGCTCTATTCATACTCAGCACCACGAGTGTTGTTAAGTGATAATGGAACTGAATTTCGCAATGAAATCCTACAAGGTATATGTACACAGTACAACATCAAACACACCTACACTGTGGCTTACCATCCTTCTTCAAACGGACTGGTAGAAAAAGCAAACAGGAAAATCCTGGAGGTTCTTCGTCCAGTTGTAAACAGTCTACATGATGACTGGGAGGACTGGTTACCACACGTTGGCGCCTGCATTAACAGTTCAATGTGTGAAAGTGCTGGGAAGTCCTCACACTATATATTGTATGGTGAAGATAAAAATCTTCCTTATGATTTGTTGGCAAGTCCAGGAAGTCCAGTCTACAACGTAGATGACTATGTTAAACAACATATGCATGTCTTCAAGGACATTCATGCTAAAGTCCGAAGTAGCCTACAACCTTCTAGGGCAGAAATGATGGCTACACAACACAAGCGTGCGACTCTTGTCACGATACAGCTTGGAGACACAGTTAAAGTTCTTCATCCAGACAGGACCTCCAAACTTTCCTCGAAATTTAGTGGTCCATGCTCGGTTGTCGCCAGTTACATGGTAACAAATTTGAGGTGCATGACCTTCTTCTTAACACTGCTGAGATAGTACATAGTGATCGGCTTGTGAAGACTAATGCTCAGATCGAGTCATCAACAGAGAGTACTAGTGATCAGGTTACAAACCACAATTCTACTAATTCTATAAAGACGCATAGGTATAACCTGCGCTCACGCAGCTAATTGCCTGCAATACTTACAGATGGCACTGGGCCTCCTGGTTACCTACTTGAGCATGCTGCAAGTGCTACAAGCGTCCACTGCGTTGCATGTCAAACCGGGGGCTCTCACCACACATCTTGGGGAAGTAACCTTAATAGAAGATGTTCTTCTGGTTCGATATCCTTTTTCTACCTTATTTTCCGTACCTTCGGACCTCGACGCTGTCTCAAAAACTTTGGATATCTACTTACAGGAATTGGAATCCTTACTTGCTGATGAAACGCATAGACAGACGCAAGTTTTCTCTCAAACCATAATCAAAGCCTTAACTGCAAGGGTAGAATTTTTGCATGGCAAATTGAACCAATCTCAGCATGAATACAACCTTCATCCAGTGCACGCTCGTACCAAAAGAGGACTCATAAATTTGGACGCTTGTCTCAATATCTCTTTGGCACCGCCTTGGACGAGGATGTACAGGATTTAAGGAAACATTATGATCAACTAATAACGGTTGCAGCTACTAATAAGAAGGTCCTGAACCTGCATCACAATAAACTGGTTAAATCAGAGTCCAGCCTCAATGAGTTATTGCAGTACTCAAATGATTTAGCTACTGTGCTTGATAGTACCTTACATAGTTTAGATGTGATAAAACACGTTGTGGTAATAGATCAAGTCTTGCATGTATTTGAAGCTTCCTTGGATTCAGTTCTCTCCATTAATGAAGCGATAATTCGCAACATGGTGGATGCTGTCAATGGCAGGGTAACAACTTCACTATTTCCTGTAGAGGGTTTGCTTCACACACTAGAAATTGGTCAGTCAACTTACAAATTGACACCAGTGTATGCAGCGGACATGATCCAGTATTACTACCCATTGCTGGAAGCTACCTTGACCACAGATGCAATAATTGTAAGCATACCTTTTAAATCTCAGGATCATTTTGAGGCCTATGAGATTAAACCTTTTCCTTTCTCCGTTATTAATTCTGTGATGACACTGGACATGAGTCCTTCCTTAGTGCTAATAGCCAAGGACTTTTCATTATATACAATTGGAGATTTAACTGAATTAAAACGTTGTAAATCTTCATACTTACATTTGTACCATTGTTCAAATATTCAATTTGCCTTTTTACCAGTAGCAAATGGAATTTGTGAAGTCCCCTTGACACGTTCAGAGGCGTCTGCAGCTCTGTCACTCTGTCCATACAATGTGGTTTCAAAACCTATTGTCCATTGTAACTTTCATGGATATGATTACTTTTATTTCACAGAAACTTTTTGTGTCTCCGTGACTTGCCCAGAAGGGACCACCTATGAGGAGGTTATAGGACATTATGCGGTACAAGATGCTTGTCATGTACGTTCTAGTAAACTTACCACCTACCCTTCTAGGATTCACTTAGCTTTCACGACAGACCTTTCATATAGGGGTTTCCCTGTCACTTCCCTGGAGAATTTGACAAAGTCAAGGATTTCTTTTATAACAAACTCCTTATCCACTTTTTCCTTCTCAAACACAAAAGAGTTTTCAGAGGCTCCAGAGACATCTTTACCAGTATATCTGAAACCTGGAACAACACCTCTCCACACTACCATGAACAATCCTTCACCAAAAATTATCCGCATTTCTATTTTTCTTCAAACTCCATCTCCGTGATTTATGTTTATCATGTATATATATATATATATACTCGTATATATATATATATATATATATATATATATATATATATATATATATATATATATATATATATATATATATATATATATATATATATATATATATATATTTTTTTTTTTTTTTGGTGGGGGGGAGTGAAACGGCAGCTCCTCAACTTCTGTTGCCGTGGGCGTTCCGCGCGGTGGCGGCAAGGTGAGCAGATCAGCCAGTGGGCGAGTCGCTGCCTGGAGGACGCTCGTTGTCGGCTTTTCTTGCTGCGTCTCGGCGACGCTTCTGCCACGCGCAGGCCTGGACGCAGGCGTCCCGCAGCAAGATAGCGGCAGCCAGGCCCCAGAGCAGCCAGTCCGCGGCGTGCGTGTCATGACCGGCAAGCAAATAGCCCGCCACCACCGCCAGGCTGACCGCGCCGCCAACAGTCCAGGCGGCACGTGCCGCGCCTTCCGTCATCCAGAGGGCAAGCAACGCTCTGCGCGCCGTCCAAAAGGCTCGCCACGCACGGCCTGCCGTCCATAGGGCGCGTGCCGCGCCGGCCACTGTCCATGGACCACGCACTACGCCGCGCGCTGTCCAGATTGCACGCACAGTGCGACGCGCCGTCCATAGGGCGCGCACTGCGCGGCGGACAGTCCACAGCGCGCTCATTGTGCCGCCCACTCTCCAGGAGACACCTGCCACACCGCCCCCAGTCCAGAGGGCGTGCACCGCGCCGCCAGCCGTCAGGAGAGCATCTACCGTGCTTCCCGCCGTCCAGAGGCCATGCACGACACTGCCCGCCGTCCAGAGGGTACGCGCTGCGCCGCTCGTTTTGCTGAGGGCACGCACCGCCCTCCAGACGGCATGCACTGCCCTACTGGCCATCCAGAGTGACCGCAGCGTGCTGCGCATCTGCCATCCGCCAATCCCCACGTCACGCTGAGGACGAGGCGCCTCGTCCTTCTTCTGGGTCTCTTGCTTCGCCTTCTCCTCCGCCACCCAGAGGTCGTACTCCCGCAGCAGCTCAGGGAACACTACGCCCGAATCGGGGAAGCGCACAGGTCGAGGCGCTGGAAGGTCCCGGAGCTGCTGTACAGTGCCGGTGCCGCATTCTGTGTGCTGAGCCTCGGCTGGGCCGTCATCAGCTTCAGACGGCCGCATGGCCGCGTGGTGAGCCGCGGCAGGGCCGTCTGTAGCGTTGGACGGCCGCATGGTCGCGTGCTGAGCCGCGGCAGGGCCGTCACCAGCTTCAGACGGCCGCACGGCGGCGTGTTGAGCCGCGGCAAGGCCGTCTGCAGCCTGGGACGGCCGCCTGGCCGCATGCTCCCGGCCGAAATGGGGCACACTGTCCAGTGGCAAGGTCTGGGGCAGGGTGGGGTTCCCTGCAGGCGCCGCGTTGCCCTTACCGGCTCCATGGCGCCCACGCTCGCTGCCACCTCGCAGTGCCACCGCTTCGTCCTTGCCCCGGCGGAGACAGGTGAAGGCGAGGACGCGCCACCACCAGCCCGTCGAGTAGCGCATGGCCAGGAACAGCTCGTCCTGCTGCTGCTGCTGCTGCTGCTCCATCACCCGGCGGAAGTTGAAGATGCCTTTGTGCTTGACATCACTCCCTCGCAGGCAGTACAGTTGCAGCGCGAGGTTCTTGTAGCGGAGCAGCTTGGCCATGTCCACGGGCACCGCCACGGCTTGCTCGTTTTGCCACAACCAGTCGCCCTTGTCGCCAGGCACGCACCTCCACCCCGCCTTGTACAGCGGGAAGCAAGCCAGCTCGCGGCGGTAGGGGAAGAACAGCGCGCCGCGGTCCTTGGCGACCACACGCACGCGCTGTGGTCGCTTGCTTCCGTAGGGGATCGTCACCTGGACGCGAAGAGTAATCATCGTCTTTTGGCCAGTCATTGTATTGTTGGTGTTACTCCAGAAGAGAACGGTAGAAGGTTCACCCCAGTTATATCTTGGTTGAAGTGACGTGCCTCTCCCCTACGCCCCTGTCCTTCCCCACTGCCATAAAGAGCTTGGAGTTAGCGTCCAGGCTCCTCCACACGTACACCAATCACAGCTCAGCAACATCACACACGCAGCCAATCACTGCTCAGTAATGTGTTGTCTTGAATTCCTCTGAGGAGTGTATTCTTGGAGATATTTTTGGCCGTTCTGTGTTTTTAGGCCACTGGAAATCTTCAGTTGTTAAATTAATTCCTAAAGCTGATGAATCTCCACACCAAGTGGAAATCTATAAAGCAATTTCACTTCTGGAAGTCCCTGGCAAAATTTTTGAATGAATTATCAACAAGAGATTAAGAATACACCTAGAAATTAATAATCTCTATAGCGAAAATCAGTTTGGTTTTAGGATGGGAAAGCACTCAGCACTTAATGGCCTCAGCATTAATCACTGAACAAATGGCTCAATACAAAGCCGGCAGGGGGCAGTGCCAAATAATGTTACGTGATATATCCAAAGCATTCGTCAAAGTGTGGCATAACGGTTTAAAATACAAAATACTACATCTTCAACTTCCATCAACCACTGAACGACTTCTCTCTGATTTCCTGAATGATGGGAAAGCCCGCGTCAAAATAAATAATTACACAGGTCCAAACACCAACTTAGAATGTGGAGTGCCTCAGGGCAGTGTGCTTTCGCCAACCCTCTTCACCATATATATATAACAACGACATCAGAAAACCCTGCAAAGGTATATATGTAATTCATGCAGATGACATAACACAAGTTATTGGATATCAAGGAAGATCAAAATCTATGTGTGTGTGTGTGTGTGTGTGTGTGTGTGTGTGTGTGTGTGTTCTATTTGGTGACATCGTTAAGTTTTCAATTTTTTTAACCGAAAGTCAAAATCAGAATCTCTCTCTCTCTCTCTCTCTCTCTCTCTCTCTCTCTCTCTCTCTCTCTCTCTCTCTCTCTCTCTCTCTCTCTCTCTCTCTCTCTCTCTCTCTCCTTCTTCCCTCACTTCCATAACGAGAGGGGCTTGAAATTCACTTCTCCCTCTCTTACCTTCCATGCCTTGAAATGATCTGCATCGCTCATTTCTCCTTCATTCCTACACTTTTCTCCTTGAGTTTTCTTCTCTTTCCTCCACAATAAACACTTTCACATTTCTTTTCTCTTTCCTTCCTCTATCCTCCAATTTAGCAGAAACACGTAATAACCAAAAATTTATCCCTCCAAGCCTTCTTTCCTTATCCTTCCTTCTTTCCTCCCTTTCTTCCGTCCTTCCTTCCTCTCGTGTATGCAGGAAAATTATTATCATCAGCAGCTCTAGCAGTAGTAGTGGCAACTATGGTAATGGTGGTGGTGGTAGTAGTAGTAGTAGTAGTAGTAGTAGTAGTAACAGCAGCAGCAGCAGTAGTAAGAGTACTCGCACAATCAACCGTGTGGCAATCCGTAATCCCCGCGCCTGTAATAGCAGCGCAGGATGAGCCGCGTCAAGTGGCTGGCTGACAGACAGTGCAGTCCTCGTCTCTTTTTGAGCACGTCCTTGTTGACATCGATCAGCCTCGCGGGGAACGAACACGTCCATGAGTGCTGCGTGGCGGGGGTCTTTCCTCACACACACACACACACACACACACACTGTGGATGCACTGACGATTGGTAGGCTCCCAGTGGTGCCGCGCCCTTCCCTTTGCAGCCTTGAGTGGGGCGATTGTGGGAGGCGATTCACGCTCCCGCGACCGGTTTTAGTGATCCTCCGCGTCCCGCATGAGTGTCTGGCACGCCATCCGCCAGCAGTGTTCGCAGTGCCATCCAGTACAGCACAAGCTCCCCGCCACGCCTTTGTGTCCCTCGCATCCCCAAGGCGCGGCTGTCTGCACGGGAGGCGCACTCACCACCCAGGCAAGGCGGCCAAACACACAGTAGGAAAGGAAACACGCGGCGGCGACCACCTCGGGTTTTGCGTCAAGGAGCTGCATGCAAGTTTTACTACACGACGAGTTCTGATTTGTATGGCGTGTATCATTTGTTTGACGCGCCAAAGCAGGCCGTGGCGGGGAGGAATTTATTCTCAATAGCTCACACCGCATATTTGGACCAAAATAATGCCTCATATTAGCACGGAATTGCGGGTAAAAATGTTTTAATGCCATTTAAAAAAAAATTACGGTAAATGTTCAACATTTTCACTATTCGCATTTTTTTCCCTTTCGTCCGATTTATAACAACTGATGCAATGCTTCTATTTACATGGAAGTTTTCCGGCATCCTTTCCAGTACTGTCTGTATTTATGAAGAGAAAGAGAGAGAGAGAGAGAGATTGGAACAAATTTGTGTACTTACTAATGAGCGCAACAGTATAACAACGAACAACAACAACAACTACTACTACTACTACTACTACCACTATTACTATTGCAACTGGTACCACCAGCACCACCACCATCCCCACTACGTACCAAGACAAGAAGAGGACATGCGAGGGCTGGTCGGTGGCCACACAACATCACGTGCCTCATAATTAAAGTTTGAAGAAAACTGTGCAAGCGTTTTCCATCCCTTCACTGTGCACCTGACCTCGCTCCTTAACAAGAGAACATTTACGACAACTTTTGTACTTTGCACTGAAGATAATATAAATGTTGAAATACCACCAGTGAAGAAAAATGAAAAAAAAAAAAATACTCACGGGCTTTTAAATGATCCCGCATGAGGAAAGTAAAGCAAAGAGGCACGTTCAGACGCATCTTAAAAAATAGTAAGCCGGGGCGTAAATTTAACCGACAGAATAAAAACAAGAGATGAAAGAGTAGCGAGACAGAAAGCGACGTGCTAAGAATATTACCGGAGAAAGAGATGGAGCGAAGCGAAACACGGTTGATAACTCTATCACTCGAAAAATGTGTGAAAGACGAATGGATGGAGAAATTTATCGCTAAAGGAAAGGAGGCAGAGATAGACCATGTGCCGGAGGTTATTTGGCGATGCTTTAAGGAAATTAACAGTAGTGGTTCATTCTCAGGCATGGAGATGTTTACACAAGATAAGAGACACAAACGAGCAGGACAAGCAACAAGCACGCAGGAAAAGAGTAGCGGGAGTTATGCAGGGAATGGCGGGGCACGTGTGGGTGACGATGTGCACACCATTGCTCTCCTCACCTTACGCTGGTCACGCCCTCCGATGATCGCTGCTGTACACCTGCGGCTCTGTCATCACCACACAACCACACCACTGCACCTCAGCCACGCCAGGCAATACATTAATATTGCATTGAGCTGCATGGATTTCAGGTACCAAGACTAGCACAAAGGCTTATGCTTTCGCCCGCATTAGGTGTGAAGCTTGGACAAAAGTGTCTATGTTGGACACGGAGGAGGCGTGAGAGTTGGTCAGCACACTCAGAACAGAGGCGGAGTGACGCACGCTATGTACACCATGTCTTTGTGCTTCCCCTCTCTCCTCCTCTCCTTTACTTGAGCACCATTTAACTCGAGTTAAAGAAAAAAACTGACTCTCACATTTACCTGGAAATAATAATGCCATATCCTTCCAGGTTTCTAAATGATTCGTATATCTCTAGAAATATAAAAAAGACTGTGGTGGGAAAAACTCCTTGCAGTAGAAAAAATAAATTACTCCGCACATAATAAAATTCTTATTATAGGGAATGTCTGTTTTATCGTTGCTTTTTTTTGAAAAGAATAAATAAATAAAATAAAAAGTACTGTCAATTCCTCTCTCATTCCTGATACCTATGAATAGTTTCTCATGTGACTTTTTCCAGCGTCTAAAACACACACACACACACACACACACACACACACACACACACACACACACACACACACACACACACACGTTTGCCTCTCTATCTGCGCTTCACGGATTTAATAGCTTACTTTCACACCTCCACAAAACATTTACAATTGTACAGCGTTTCTCCAGCCATCACCCACTCCTACACGACTCCCCTCTCTCTCTTTACTTGCCTTTGCCTATCACACTTTTCCCTTTCCCTCTTCCCGACAACTTTTTCTTTCCGCTTTATTGGTCTTGTTCCGTTTCCTGACCCGTTCCGTCCATCTCCTTTCGGTACTCCTCAAAACTTCCTCCCTAAATCTCGCCACCGCTGCTCCTGTGCTAATTGAGTACGGTTTTAGCTTTTTCTTTTCCGAGGTAACTTTGAACTGCAGTAATTTTTTTTTTCTCTTTTCTTTTCTTTTTCAGTTTGCTTTACGGCCGTGAGGATGTTGACACTGCCCGCTTGTACTGCGCGCGTGTGTGTGTGTGTGTGTGTGTGTGTGTGTGTGTGTGTGTGTGTGTGTGTGTGTGTGTGTGTGTGAGTGTGTGTGTATGTGTGTGTGTGTGTGTGTGTGTGTGTGTGTGTGTGTGTGTGTGTGTGTGTGTGTGTGTGTGTGTGTGCGCGTGTGTGAGTTAGGTCGACCACAACATAATACTAGAGTTCTTAAAATCTTGTCTTGGAATATTAACGGTTGCAAAACTAAGTTAGAAAAGAAGAATGTGGAAGATATGTTACTGAAATATGACATTGTGGCACTGAATGAAGTGAAAACATCGCTACGTGTATGCTTGCCTGGCTATGTTTCTTACATGAGCTACAATCAGAACGCAACTCATCGTGGCGGAACAACTGTTATGATAAAAAACTGTCTCGGTGAAGATGTAATAAGAGTGGATACGAGCATGTATGACCAGGTGTGGTTTGAACTGAGTTGTGTACCTGGAGTAATGTTTGGTGCCTGCTACATACCCCCAAGTGACTCACTGTACTTCTCTCACGAGTCATTTGCAGCTATACACGAGAAGCTCATGGAAAACAACTGTGATAAGTGTTTAATATTAGGTGATGTAAATGCGAGGTTGGGCAAAGCTGTAAGAGATATTGCCAATAATACTGAATATGCATATCCACTCATACCAGATGATGTAAATACTCCCAATGATAACGCTTATGCCTTAGCATCAGTTTGTAAAGACAATAACTTAATTGTGATCAACAATCTGAAAACTCGTGAGAAGCACTTTGTAAGCAATCTGACATTTAAGAAAGATAGCACATGGATTTCCGAGTTGGATGTTTGTATAGCGTCAGAGAAGTTAGTCAGGAATATTGATTTGTTTCAAGTTCACCAGACAGAACACTTGCCATCAGATCACGCTCCGAAAGCGGTCCAATTATGCTTGAATAAAGTCAATCTTGACCATGTGTTACGGCGTGCCTACCATTTAGGCGGTCATGCATCACTACTGGGGACTGCGGAGCGTGCTAAGATGACGAGTAAACCTATAAAATTCAATCAGATTAATGATGATATGTTCTCTAATTTAATTTCTAATGTGCATGTGGATGGTAATGATGTCACTGTAGATGAGTTTGCAGAAAAGGTGTCTGAAGTGTTGTACGAATGTTGCAGTAGGAGCCGTGGCGAGACGGCGGCAGGTGAAGGTAATGATGTACGAGTACATGACAGGTGTCATGTTATTGGCCGAGTTTACCTTGAATGGGATCACGTATTCTTAGTGTCCCCGTGTTCCGGTTACCTGCCATTCGGACATTATCCTTATTATTGTTATAAGTAGTGTAAGGCTTATTTACCCATTTTATATCATGTAGTATTATTCTCTTCATAATTTAAGTTCTCTATATCTTTGTATGTATAAGGAAGGAAGTATAATTGAGGTGAAATACGTTGAAAACGAGGGGAGCTTGAGTGGGCAACAACACATTCCAAGGAGGGGAAAAGGCAGAACGCCTTGGGTCGTGAAGTATGGAGGAAGGTGGCGTTTCTCAGGGGAGGATTTTGGTGTGGATTGGTGATGGAGTGAGTTTGTGGAGGTATTAGTGGTGTAGCGGTATAACCTTGATATCCAGGATCAGGTTAGTGAGTCTTTTGTGGTACCAAGAGCTCTTGTCCGCTGAAATTCGGTTGTTGAGTTGTGCCGGTGACGCTGTTGGGAGGGGTCATAGGTCAAACTGGCAGCCATTTTGTGAGTGGAGGTTGTGGTGTTAACCTTGGAAGTTGGTGTTGTGGTGTATTGGTGATTTTGGAGACGATGTTATGGTGTTATGGGTAATCTTTGGTGATAATGGTAATGGTAATGGTAATGGTAATCTTTGGTGATAATGGTAATCTCTTGTGAGGCTTGAGGAGGTGAAATACGGGAATTATTGTCTGGGGACGCGGTAGTGGCGTCTGAGTAAATTCCTGCGGTTGAGGGGAAATATTTCTGTGACTGGTGGAGGTGTAAACGGGTTCTGGTGACGTGGGAAGTGACGAGAACGTCATGTAGTAACGTGTGCTACCTCATGTTGTTTGTGAATTATTATTAGTATTAATATATGTGCTTGTAACATAGAATAATCGTGTTTTCTAACCCCCCAACAACAATCTGGTATTAGAGGTAATTCCAGGTGTGCTGAGTCAAGGTAAAGGTGGAGTAAGAGATAATTCTGACGATTTCGGATAGGTCGGGTAGGCACTCGAAGCCTTTAAAAATCCAGACCTTTAAAACTTTCCGGGATCAGTGTAACGTCCACTTTCTTGGAGAGATAACCGGGATCGTACGATCGTACGTAAGTAGGCGATCGTGACACAGGACATACACTGACCGCTGGGACAGACTCCTACAGGACCGTGATGATTCTCGAGTATGGAGTATGGAGTATGGAAGGGTAAATATCAGGGTGATTGTAAGGAAGATGGTCGTCCTTCTGATCAGGAATTTAAAGAATTTTATGAGGAAGTATTGAATCCTACTGTGGCAGATAATTTAGATGACGGAAATCATTTACCAGTAAATATTCCAATTCTAGATGACCAGATAAGTCAAGAGGAAGTTCAGAAGCAAATAGACAATATTAAGCCAGACAAGGCATGCGGTCCAGATGGAGTCTCTCCCGGTGTGTTAAAACTACTTACAGGGCAATGGTTGCTGATAATTACTACATTATTTAATACTATATTCGCGTCAGCTTCATATCCTAGTCTATGGTCTACGGCTAAACTGTTCATGTTATTTAAGAGAGGTAACAGACGGGAACCTCGTAATTACCGTGGTGTGACTATTATTAATTGTCTCGCTAAACTCTTTGATATGGTACTGTTTGCGCGACTGGAGAGATGGTTCAAACCATACAGGGAGCAGGCTGGAGCACAGAAAGGTCGTGGCTGCATTGAGCATATCGTAACATTAAGATTATTAACTGATATGGCTAAAAGGAAGAAAAGGAAACTTTTTGTAATGTTTGTGGACTTTACTCAGGCTTACGATCTGGTACCTAGAAGTATGTTATTTGCAGTTCTGAAACGTTTGGGTTGTGGTAGTGTTATGCTGGCGGCACTTGTTGCTATGTACGCGGTAACGAACAGTGTCATCGGTTCAGTGATAGTAGCAGCCACGGTCGGGGTGCGTCAGGGTAGCTCAACATCTTGTCTGCTCTTTGTCCTGTACGTTAATGACCTGATTAAGATTATCAAAGAAAATAGTAATCCTGATGGTTTCTTGTCTTGGCTACATATTTTAGTCCTAATGGATGATACGGTGCTCCTTGCAACAACCAAAGATAATTTAATCAATAAAGTAACATTGCTAAAACAGTACTGCGATAGCTATGGCATGAAGATCAATGCAACAAAAACAAAATTCTTTGTTATATGTGGTACAGAACACGACAGAGAGGCAGTAAGAGTAGATGACCTGGTGGTGGAGTCGTGCGCACAATACACCTATCTTGGTTCACCATTTACAGCTGACGGTTCCGTGTCAGCGGCAGTCGCGGCTCACATGCAGGCAAAGATGGCACACTTTAACAAATTTGTTTTATTCTTAAAGAAGAATTGTGACTGGCTCTTTATCGTAAAGAAGAGAATATTTGATGCTGCTCTCATGTCAGCCGTGCTGTATGGGTGTGAGTCGTGGCTGAACGCTGACTTAAAACCAGTCACAAAAATCTACAACTGGGCATTAAAACAGCTACTTGGAGTTAGGAAGACCACCTGCAATGATATGTGTTACATTGAATCTGGATATCCACCTTTAAAAGATCTTGTACGAAGTAGACAAAGAAAGTTCTTCACTAAAGTGTGGCGAGAAAGATCTGTAATGAATGACGATCCCCTAATGTTGGTAATACATAAAGTACTGGACACTAGATATACTACGAGAACATATGTACACGGATTGATTTTTAATAATTTAGATGATATCATATTAACAACAGAATCATTAAAGAACGATATTTTGAGATCCGAATCATCTAGGAGAATGACTTACCGAGAAATCAATCCGGGTTTATCTGTTCACGAGGTTTACCGTGTAAGGGATAGTATACCACAAAGAGAGAGGATGTCATTTACACAGTTTAGGTTGTCAGCTCACTCTTTAGCGGTGGAGACTGGCAGATGGAATAGGAGGGGACGTGGTCGTCTACCTATAAAGGAGAGATTGTGTCCATGTGGCTGTATACAGACGGAAACACATGTGGTACAAGATTGTCCTAGTACACAACATGTGAGAGATAGTCATGATTTTGTAACTATTCAAGATATTTTTTCTGAGCAATATTCTAATATGGATCAGTGTAAAATTGTTCACCTAATTCTGTCTTCATATAACTAAGTAGAAAAAAATAACGGCTATATAGTCAGAATATAATTCTAACATTTTAACATTTTTATGCAATCTAGCTTATTAGTTCATTTTTATCACTTGTGTCAGTAAAAAGTAAAATCTGTACTTAGAAATAATCTAAAAGAGTACTTCTGTTTGTTTAACTAGGATGTCAGTACATTGAACGACATTGTTTACTCATGTTATATTGTTTATATGTAGTTAGTAGAACACACTACGGGTTCCTGATTCACAAATTATTTTAAGATATTTTAAGTATTTAGAAATTTATGAGTTTTAATTTTGTGCTGGACCATGTTATGGTGTATTTGTATGTATATATTATATTTATGCTGTATTATGTTGTGGTCAATAAAATATCTATCTATCTATCTATCTATCTGTGTGTATGTGTGTGTGTGTGTGTGTGTGTGTGTGTGTGTGTGTGTGTGTGTGTGTGTGTGTGTGTGTGTGTGTGTGTGTGTGTGTGTGTGTGTGTGTGTGTGTGTGTATGTGTGTGTGTCGTGCTTGGAGGCTGTGACAGGAACATCAGGAAATGAAAACATGTTCATGTTCAAAGGGCCATGTACGCGCACACACACACACACACACATACACACACACACACACACACACACACACACACACACAGAGAGCTGAAAGTCAAAAATACCACCAAAAGGAGGAGAAGGAGAAATGGACCACGCTCAAACTACGGCCTACTACTCTTGAAGGAATATGCTCATGGAATTGGAGCTCTCCTTCCGCGGCGTCGCCATCCTGAGACGATCCCCAGCGGCCCTCCCACGCGCCAGCAGGAGTACGGACACGCCTCAACATCACCATCATCACAAATACCATCAGTTTACTCTCCTATTTTTCTCTTCATTCTACGTTTTCCTTCATCCTCTTTTAGTCCTCTACGATCTTGTGTTTCCATATTATGCCTTTCCTCCTCCTCCTCCTCCTCCTCCTCCTCCTCCTCCTCCTACTCCTCCTACTCCTACTACTACTACTACTACTACTACTACTACTACTGCTACTACTACTGTTGTGCTTTTTCTAATGCTAGTGATTATTGTTGAGTTGTGAAATCGAGAAGCCCAACGAGGAAGTGGTGGTATGTTGCTGCATATATTCTTTTGTAATGCTTTGTAATCCCCCTCCTCCTCTTTCATCTCCTCCTCCTCCTCCTCCTCCTCCTCCTCCCTCATCTCTTCCTCCTCCTCCTCCTCCTCCTCTCCCTTTTCTTCTATTTCTTGTTTTTCCTCTTTTTTCTCCATCTATTCAACTTTTTTTTTTCCCTCTGGTTATTTTTACACATCCTCTTCTTCCTCGTCATATCTAGCTTCCTTTTTCCTGACCTCCTCCTCTTTTTATTTCTTTGGCTACCATCCTCATCCTCGCCCTCCTTTCCTTCCAGTCTCTCCTCTCCTCCCCTTCCCGCCTCCACCATCATCAGATCAAGCCAAGACCATGTTATTGTTCACTGCTCTCTCTCTCTCTCTCTCTCTCTCTCTCTCTCTCTCTGGAATTTCGGTGCACAAGAAATGCCATTTTTCCCCCTCTCCTATCGCAAGCACACACAAACACACACACACACACACACACACACACAACCAGCAAAGTGTGCACTCCCGGGACAGTCGACCACAGCAAGGAAAACATGATTTGCAAGAGCTGGTGCATCGTTTTGCATACACCGAAGGAACAAAATAAAAGAGAGATATGGGAGTTGATGAAATATATAACAGTTCTTCCAATACCTATTATATTACTGAAATTATAACGATATCTATTATGTTCACTATTACTGCTTCTCCTCCTCCTCTTACTGCTACTACTACTACTACTACTACTACTACCATAATTAAAACAACAAGGACCAGAACATCAACAAGAACAACAACGCACGAATAAACATGAATGCCTACATTTGCATACAAAAGTTAACACATACAAATATCCATGTCACTCCGTTTTCATCACACACAAAAAAAAACAAGCAAGCAAACAAACAAATAAACAGACAGACAAGCACGACCAACACATCTGGGTTTGCAAAGACCCACAAACCACTGTTCACGCCACTACTCCCCCTCCCCCCATCTCCCTATGTCCACTCCACCCACCACCCACCCGCCCGTCCTTTCACACAAAATAATTCTCTCTCTCTCTCTCTCTCTCTCTCTCTCTCTCTCTCTCTCTCTCTCTCTCTCTCTCTCTCTCTCTCTCTCTCGATGATAAAATTGAAACAGAGAGAGAGAGAGAGAGAGAGAGAGAGAGAGAGAGAGAGAGAGAGAGCCATGATCCTGTAAACAACCGGGGCAGTACATATAAGTAACCTTAATAAGATACCAAGACGGGATACAAAACTTCTTATGGCAAAAAATGATACAGAACTGCTTATCACAAACCGCTTCCCGCTAATACATTTCCAATATCCTGACGAGAGAAGAAACAAGAAACAGGCGAAGGGCAGGACACTCCCGATATTCAGCAAGACTCAGCACCAGAAGAGGACGAAGGGGAAGAAGATTGAGAGAGTCCGCTGGTGAGCAAGACGCAGCAGTAGGCGGGAATGAAGCGGTGCCTCGCCTCAGCGCTCCGGGCCGCCGTGTGCAGTGCGGCGCGTGGCCGAAATGTTGCCTGCAAGCTGGCGAAGGTGCGGGCGTGTGGCTACTTGTGTTTCATTACCTGCATCATTACGAGGAGTTGTTGCTGGAATGAGAGAGAGAGAGAGAGAGAGAGAGAGAGAGAGAGAGAGAGAGAGAGAGAGAGAGAGAGAGAGAGAGAGAGAGAGAGAGAGAGAGAGAGAGAGAGAGAGAGAGAGAGAGAGAGAGAGAGAGAGAGAGAGAGAGAGAGAGCGGCAGGGCATCATATTTCTGTGCCAGACAACAAAATACGTTCCCTTTTCGTTTTTCATATTCCCAGAAAGAGAACGTTCTATGCATATTTGGTAATGCAATAACTATCATCTTACCCTTTCTGCTCTCCCCTCAATGGTCGTGTGTGTGTGTGTGTGTGTGTGTGTGTGTGTGTGTGTGTGTGTGTGTGTGTGTGTGTGTGTGTGTGTGTGTGTGTGTGTGTGTGTGTGTGTGTGTGTGTGTGTGTGTGTGAATGTTCATTTTTATCCGCTATCCACACCATCAATCAAGAACAAGAGACAGATCAAGGAAATAAGAGTGCACCAGGTGTCGTCACAGGTAATTGTACGTCTCTCTCTCTCTCTCTCTCTCTCTCTCTCTCTCTCTCTCTCTCTCTCTCTCTCTCTCTCTCTCTCTCTCTCTCTCTCTCTCTCTCTCTCTCTCTCAGTCATCTGTTTTAATGCCGTACATTGTCATATTAAGACAATTTTCACTCCCCATAGTTTTGCTGAACTCTTCAAACAGATGTAATATTTCACAGCGGTAATTTAATGATCTATAACCATAAATATCCAATATCTACTCACAAGTTCTTTCTTTCCCTTTACTCTTGTTCAGCTGGGTCACCGTGCAACTCTCTCGCGTCCCCCAGATCTCTTTCCCCAGATCTCCCCCACATCCCTCCCCACTCTCCGCCAGCAGAAGAAACACCACGCACCGCCAACAACCGACACAGTGTTTGTACTGTTCACAAAATTCAAATACGTATACATCAAACAAATAGGTACACAGTAGACAACGTCAACATTGACTTTTGCTGTTTACATTAAGGACAGACGCAAACAAAGGCTTACTGGAGGGAACCGAAAAAATAGTTTACTTGACGAATGCAGATGACAGAGCTTACCTGCGCCGCGTGTCTGGTAATACTCGCAGGTGCACTGTTTTGGCTGGCTTACTCGTAGTTACATGCGTCTGGTGCACGAGCATGTCTCCGCCAGCAAACACTTGCATGCCACGCAATAACTGTCGCAGGCAAACCTGCATCACGAGGCCGCGAGTCTGCACCACTACTGGCCGCAGGTCAGCCTGTGCCTCTCCATTTCACCGTCACCACGGCCAGGTAGTGGTAGTGGTGGTGGGTAGTGGTGGTGGTGGTGGCGGTGGTATAGTTGCCCTCAGAGCCCTCCTGGCTTCTGAACGGCTGCCTTCTGCTTGGCTTCATAGTTATCTTAATGCGGATCATTTCCTGCTGTCATTTACCAGAGACACATCAACACCACCACCAGGAGTATAACACTGCTTGTTAATGCAACACATCCTCTCGATCCGGAAACAAAAAACACGCAAACTGCACTTAACTACATAAGTGAAGGAAAGAGAAAAAATTGCCTTAATTAAAACCAATTCGAGGAGAGTGGCGGTAACCTTATGGCACACCTGCACTCAGGCCACGGTGCAGGAGGCGGCGCGACCCGGCTCAGGTAACGAGAAAAACAGAGCAAGCAGACTGGACGGGGATTAAAAGGACGAGCGTGAGCCGGGTCCTTTTACAGAGGCGGTGGGAAGGTCGCTAAGTAAACATGAGGAGGTGTGGGGAGGGAGGGAGAGGGAAGAGGGGAGAGAGAGTCTGATGGCGGCCTGAGCAGCGCTGCGTGACACACCGAGCACACAAGCTGCTGCTGCAAACACACCAGACTCGTGATCATTCTCAGTTAAGGAAATAATGCATAACACTGCCCCTCATCTCCATTCCTCCACATTACTGAATATCTGTATTTCTTTAGCCTGAGAAAATACCACTCCGATTTTTTTTATTGTATTTTTTCCCATTGGTGGGGAGGGATCTTTAGCATCAAGCAACATTTGTGTGTGCTCGTGGTGACCGCGTTACTGCCGCACCCTGATTTAAGCACAGCAGGGAACAAAAACAGTGTGGCACCACATCAAAGATAAACTACCACAAAGTTCTGCTGAAAATAAGAAATTTTACATCTTAGACTTGATGAAACAACCAATCACCGAAAACCATCCTGCTCAGTTGTATTTTTTCAATCATTTTTATTTTACAATGGCAGTGTTGAAGGAAGCAGACGGTGTCCTCCACGGAACCCAGTGGCTGTGAAAGGACAACACTCACGCCGACAGTTCATCTTTTTCAAACTTGAACGTGAGCATGAAAAGAAAAAAAAAAAAAAAAATCGACTATTCAGAGACAAATTTGTGAGTCAGACATGCACGGCAGATCCCGACACAGGCACAGGGGACTGCAGGATCTACGCTTGTGTCATGGCTGAACAAAGAGCAGTAAGACCCGCCATCAGTCTCATGTTAGCGTCGCAAAAAAAAATAAATAAATAAAATAAATAAAAAATACAAGCGTCACACAGCAAAGGGGAAGACGGACACACGTCATGATAACAAACAGAGAGAAAGACGCGAAGGTGCGGCGGAACAACACACATGTACTGGACCTGACTTCATCCCCATCTGCGTTTTCACTGTACTTTTTTTTCTTTTATCGGGAAAGACAGATGACTACCCTAGAAAAAAAAAACAATAATATTATATATATATATATATACGAGTATATATATATATATATATATATATATATATATATATATATATATATATATATATATATATATATATATATATATATATATATATATATATATATATATATATATATACATATATATATTTATAAGCCGTGAGTAATGGAAGACGAGCATTAAAACAGCGTCCTGTTCAGCCCTACCCATACATTACACTTCTTCAGCTGTTGGCAGCTTGTTATTCCCCAGTAATGAGTGTTGATTCATTTCCTTTTTCCTCTTTTTTTATAATGGCCAGAAAAAATGCGACGGGTGTACCCTTAAAACACCTTCCTTCACCCTTACACACGCAGAAATCCACTTCTTTTCCACCTGCATGTTACCTGCACCTCTTCCACTTCTTTTAGGCACAAGTGATGATCTCTTGCCTTCTCCTTTTAGTGACCAGAAAAGGCGAGGCAGACGATGGGCGAACACAACATTCTGCCAGCCCTCGACGCATCCCACGGTCTCTCATCCCTCATCCAATTTGTCCATCATCCTGACTAAGTTTTGCCGAGACACGCACTTAAGTCCCCCAGTCTTACTAATGGCTGGTTCTCGTGTACAGCGTCTGATCCTCCTCCGCCTCCCTTTCTTCCCTTTATTTCTGAATCACAGTCCGTTTGTTTTGTCTTTATGTTTTTTAATTAAATACTCTCTCTCTCTCTCTCTCTCTCTCTCTCTCTCTCTCTCTCTCTCTCTCTCTCTCTCACACACACACACACACACACACACACACACACATCAACACTACAAATTATGAAACTTTTGGCCACGGGAACTTCCTAAGAGAGAGAGAGAGAGAGAGAGAGAGAGAGAGAGAGAGAGAGAGAGAGAGAGAGAGAGAGAGAGGCAGAAGGGAGGAAGGTGGGAGAAGCCGCAGACGATTAACGACCTCCTCTCCCCAGATACGTACAAATTCCCCTGTTCCGCAACAAGCAGGGGTGAAGACCTCCAGGCAACGTCAAGCATAGGGAAAAATAACGCTTGATGATGCGGGGAACTTATAAAACACTCGTATTCAGCGCACGGCGTGATACGACTCCGCGGTGAGGGAATGAAGCAGTTGTGTGTAATTAAGGTTCAGTGAAAGGCTGCAGCTTGACTCCCCCACAGCACATAATTAAAACTGCACGATTTTTGCGAGCGAGGAACAGAAATGAAGTACTCGAGGTTTTGGCTGGAGAAGCTTTTAGTCGGTGAAAGGTCTGCGTGAAATTCGTATAAAGAAAAATGAGGCTGGTGAGAGTTCACGCCCACCTGCCTCAATGCTGCTCACTCCCACACACTGCACATGCGTCCCCCCCGCCACCACCACCACCACCACCATCACCAGCATTCCCATCAGCACCACCATGGCCACCATTGACTGTCTGACTTGTTGAAAGGGACCTATTATTATTATTATTATTATTATTATTATTATTATTATTATTATTATTATTATTATTATCATTAATATTATTATTATTATTATCATTATTATTATTATTATTATTATCATTATTATTATTATTATTATTATTATTATTATTATTATTATCATTATTATTATTGCTGCTGCTGTTCTTCGTATTATAAGCAAACTCAATTTACATGTTAAGGTTACGAATTAATTGGCATAATTCTAGGTAGATTTCTGGTGTCAAAACCGGGCTGCTTATGACTGAATAGTGCTTTCAGAGGAGGCCTGAAAACTGCTGCTTAATTAATTACCTTGTATATACAGTGTTAGTGAAGCTTGCGGCCTTTCTGAACCTACAATACTACAACCACCACCACCACCGAAGCTGGCACCACCACTACCACTACAACCACCACTTCGACCACCACCATAAAGATCATAATATCAAGGCTCACCATAAAAACTCGCATGATAAAGTTATCGCAAGAGTACTTCTCCTCCTCCTCCTCCTCCTCCTCCTCCTCCTCCTCATATTACGTACTTTGCGCCTACATAAAATCGTTTTTTTTTTTTTTTTTTTAGTTAGTGTAGTGAAAAGTATAATTTCTCTTTCATCCTTTGCTATCACATCTAACCCTTTCCTCCTCCCTATACTCTCCTGTTTTTCCTTCCTTGACCCCTAGTGTCCTCCATCCTCTTAGAATCTGTAGTGGTAGTGATAGAATAGACACACAGACAGCCTCGTTAGGCACAGTAGTGCTGTTGCTGTCTGTTCTTTCCTTTGTATTCCTTTGTATTCCTCCTCCTCCTCCTCCTCCTCCTCCTCCTCCATCTCTTCTTTTTCCATCAATATTTGCCTTGTCGCGCCAATAGCAAGTAGTCTGTGTACTCCTCTTCCGCAAGAACGACACTCTCAGTCTACGGCACTGTCTGCTGCGCCTCAACACACCCACTGCTCCCGCCGCAACTGAACTACAACAACAAGAACAAAAGTGTATTCTTGCCAGGCGGGTACACAGGTAAGACAAACTCGGCGTTGTTTGATGGGAATATGAATAGCAAAGTTTGTTCATGAACGAAATTATGACTCAGAATTACCTCAACATTCCATAAACAGATTTCTGTCGCTATTCATAGAAAATATTTCATCATTTAAAACATTTAATGTCACAGTTATAATAATTCATAAAACTCTCGACCACAAAACAATGCTACTTTTTTTTATTTGCGTACAGGACCAGTGTAGTCCGAAGAGCGTCACCTGTGACCTCAGAAGCACCGCCGTCTGGTCTCTTCCCACAGAAAGCACCTCCGCCAGTTCCTCAGCGTGGACTGTGGCACTAGGATGTCGCTGAGAATCACACAAGTAATCCAAGTCTTCACTGTGTCTGTTTGCCTCCCGCATCCACCACACAAATCCTGAGAAAGATGTTTACCACCAGTGTGTTTTATTAACCTGGTGCATTAATTATTCAAGACTCAAGGTTCTCAGAGCAACGACGTGCCACAGTGAGACTGAAGGAGGTGAAATTTGCTGAGCTGCGCCACACATTGCAGGGGAGGGCACCATTCACCACTGGCAGGCACCACTACTAATGCCAAGAAGTAATTAAATGAAACCTGTATAATGTACGGAAACACAAGCGCCTTTAGCATACGTGATCTCCTTCAAGGACTGCCATTTAGAAAGAGGTCCTAAAAAGCTGACTGGCTCTTGTTTGTCCCTCACAAATTATTTACCGGAATTCTGATAACGACCGCCAAAGAAACGTGTTTACTTATTCAGTTTGGCTGTGCTCTGTTCACCTCCAAGGCTCGGAAAAGTATCCTTTGCTTTGATTCATTAATGAGTTCGCCAGCCGCCCACCGTGTTGCTACATGCTGTTTGTCTTTATTGAGTCCCACACAGAGCAGGACGTGCAGTTTTAAAATGATTAACACGGGAAAGGCACAATTAGAAAAAAAATATTTAAAACCTTGGACTTTCTCCTCTTTTAAAAAATCTACAACACAGGGCTGCAGCAGTGAGGGGATGACAGGCTGCTCGCTATGGCCAGTGGCCGCCACGAATACGTTACCGAAGTGGAGGTTTGGGCAAGTGAAAAGGTTCCTGCTATGCCCCACAACCTCCCTCACGCCCAGCCAGGCAGCATTTAGCCGTCACGAATCCCACATCCCTCAAATCCACCACAGTTTTCAAGACACCCACCCATCGCGTCACCGCCACCACCCCACCCCCCCCCTCCCCGCAGCACATACGCCCATGGTTTTAATCTACGTTTTATTCTCAAATGAAGCACAGACCGGACCGGTAAGAAATAGTCAAACTGGATCAGACTCTTCATTCACCCACACCACGACTACTTTCCCACCATGCACCCACCCACCACCCACCAACACACACACACACACACACACACACACACACACACACTCACACATACACACACAAGACACTACAGTAGAAATTCCTCGAAATGCAAAGGGTTTGGCCCAAGTGTAGTCAGTAGTGAGGTGAGCCTCGCGTGGCCGCCCAGGTATTGATCAGAGCGTGAGTGAAACACCGAACCAAAACCGGAAGGAGGCGCAGGAAGGACCTCCATCGCCACCGCTGCCGATGTTGCATGAACCACACGGTAATAATTCCATACTGTGCTGGTATTTGCAGCTCTTACTGAAGATGGAGTGAATGGAATTTCTCACATATTACTTACGTGAAAATACCTTCGCTGTACTGCCAAGGAAATAGATTATCCTTGGTATCAAATTCAGGTAAATATTTTTTTAGAACAACATATCCTTAGCAGGTCACTCCTGGAGGCGGGTGGAATAAGTCTTGAGTGAGTGGCTAGTACAGCACCTCTGCGTTGGTGGAGGCAGCGGTGGATGGACGCATGTTTTTTTTGCTTTTTTTTTTTTCACTAAGTTTCTAATTTGTGCAACACTACTTTTTTCCTGTTCAGATATTGCCATAATCGTGAATGAGGCAATTAATAATCCCTCTCTTCCTCTATTTGTCTCTCATTCGTCATCTGCCTCGCTTTTCTCCACCTCCCAATTAGCCGTTACTCCTCCTCGCCCCGTCCCTGCCGCCCACACAGCCCCTTCTCTTTTTTTCGCCCTTGCTTGGATGGAGTACAAATTAGGCAGCCTGAAGCGGACAGAAGACGAGGCGACGCGCGGGTGCGGCCGGCAGTCAGCACCCGAGGGAGGCTGTAGGTGTGCAAGTCCCTGATGAGTTTCTTTGAGTTGTGGAAGCAGGTGAGTCTGCCGGAGCCTCACTCTTCCTTGCCGCTCCTCTCTTTGCTCTCGGGGAATATTTCTCCATGTCATTAAGAACTCATTCTCCTCTGCTTTGTCCTTTTATTTTTCTCTCGTGGGGAAGAAGCTTATGGTGTCTGCCAGATAAAAGCGGTACACTTGTCTTTGTTTTAGTTCATTTAGTTTGTTTCTCTCTTTTCTCCTTCTTCTTCAACACTATCCTACTCGTATACGTGTATCATTCATCTCTCTCAGATCTCTAACACTGCTCTCTTCGTCCTGCTCTTTCCTCGTCCTGTTATTTCAGTCTCTCCTTATTTAATTTTCGATGCTCGCGCTCTTCCTCTCTTCCTTCCCACTGGCCTAACTAACAGCTCCCGCAACACGAGTCACTTGAGGGACGCCACGAGAAACACACCGCCGGCGCCTCGCCCGACACTCACGACAGGAAAGTATTGGTGCTCGTCACGCAAACTGCTCGCTTCGGAAGAGTGTACAAGAATTACCTTAGGAGAAATGTTCTGCTTGAGGGGTTGTTCGTGCAGCAAGGAAGAATGTAGTCTTCCAATAAAGATAGCATTTAGTTTTACCGTTTTTCATTGTTGTCTTTGCACGGAAGAAATCCAAATAACACTTCTGATGCATGCTAAGCACTGCATACACCTTCCAGGAAGCAGAAAACTCGGAGACGCCCTGACGCGATCCCTCGCCCTTGTGCCACGAAGAAGACTGATGACCAGGCCACGTGCTCCAGGAGGAGGAGGAGGAGGAGGAGGAGGAGGAGGAGGAGGAGGAGGAGGAGAATCATCATCGGTGCACGCGCGCACGTATGAGAGAGAGAGAGAGAGAGAGAGAGAGAGAGAGAGAGAGAGAGAGAGAGAGAGAGAGAGAGAGAGAGAGAGAGAGAGAGAGACAAATCTAATGGTTCACATTAAACAGCCATTACTAATAACATTTTCCCTCTTGAGGTAGCAGCGTCGCCACAGGACATCCATCTAATTGCTGAAGGACTGCAGTGAGTCGTGGTGCTCCATTCACCGCAAAGCCTCCCCGGTGATCCCTTAATAAATATGCAAAGTTCCTCAAACAAACACACAAACACACAGGGGTCGCGCCTTCCCTTCAGCACACAACTTGTCCTGACTGGTCGTGCAACAGTGACCTCCTCGTGCTGGCGTGGGAACAAGAACCGCGCTTCCCGGCGTGGGCGACCTCCTGTCCCTGAAGACGCTCTGACCCTCAATTCCTGTCCCTGTCCCAGCGGTGGCACTGACCACCTGTCCCTGGGGACGCCAGGCTGCGTGGCACTAACCTCTTGTCCCAGGGAACGCGGGACTGGCGTGGCCCTGACCTGCTGACCCTGGAGACACGGGATTGGCGTGATCCTGATGCGCCGCTTGCTCGGTCTCAAGCTTCTATTGGGCGAAAATCAGAAGGCGGCGGCAGACACTTGTTGGTCTGCGAGGCTGGGGAGGCCGGGGCAATCTTTCGTGAGTTTTATTGCGAGTCTGCTCCTCTCCTTCAAGTCTCCTGAATTGCAGCATAACTCACGCGCATTTCTCCCGTCAGTCAGGCGCTGGCATCGCGAGTCGCGGCGGCGATCAGGTAGGACGGGGAAGGGAAGAAGAACCGACTGTCTGCAGGGAGCCAAAAGAGCGAAGCTCAGACGAGACGGAGCACAAGAGGGAACCAATGACGGGAGCGGCCGAGGAATATGCATACGGCATATATAAAGGCCGAGCCGCTGCCGGTCAAGGGCCATGCTCTGCTCGCGTTTCCAGGCACATTGTGTGGCCGACGAGCGCACGCAGGCAACGGCAGGACGAGGCTTCCTGTCTCGTGTTCAGCAGCGCCTACCGTGCGTGCAGCCACAGTGTCTGTGTCTATAAAACATTGAGCTCTGCGGGGCGCCATCAGCTCCAACGGATGGATTTTCATAGACAGACACAAGTAGGAGCAACTGTTGGTACAAACACACGCGCGCACGATGAAGCATTTGGCTCTCATGAACAGCCTTTCATTCGTTAGTATGAATTTGTGTTCTCTCACATCCTGTCAGTCATGTCCTATTGGCGCAATGGCTGCACTCGTCTTCCAATCCTGCCTGGGCGCCATTCCTCTTGATGACTCATGAAAGGAAGAATACAAGCATTCCTCTCACGCACTTTGTGCATCATGGAAGGAGCAATGCATTTCACCATTATCCTTACTATAAATGTTTTTCTTTTATCAATACGATCCTCTTGACACATTGAGACTATCATATTCCAATCTCACGTCACAATGGTTCACTGGGAATATGATACTCCAACAATATCAACAAAGACCAACTCTCGACCGACCCACATCCTGTCACGTCGCGCTCCTCCACCTCCCGCCTCCCACGCCACGCCACACCACACGCCACACAGCCAATTCAGCGACTTCCTCCCAAGCCTCCATTACATATAGGAGGCCATCACGGGGCAAATGTTAGGGTTTCCTGCCAAGCACAGCCACTGACACCACCGAGACCAGGATACGGGGCAACCAATCACGATTCCGTTCCAATCAGAGAAAAATTGTATTTCTCTCTCTCTCTCTCTCTCTCTCTCTCTCTCTCTCTCTCTCTCTCTCTCTCTCTCTCTCTCTCTCTCTCTCTCTCTCTCTCTCTCTCTCTCTCTCTCTCTCTGTGTGTGTGTGTGTGTGTGTGTGTGTGTGTGTGATCGAAAGCACTGGTGAAGTAATGATAGTGAGACACATGAAAGTATTACAGTAAGCTGTTGCAAAAGCCAAAGTGGTCAATACAGCAAGACACAGAGAGTGGCATCACCTTGCCGAGCTGGCCACGCATGCAAGTCGTGCCTGAGGAACGAAAAATAACGGAATCACGCATCGAGCTTGGCGCTGAAGTAATGGTACTTAACTGAGACAAGGGCTGGTTAATTCAGGCGAAGGGGAGACCAAAGAGCAACTCCTTCTAAGTAAAGATCTGCAGAGTCTCATCAGCAGGTTAATGGGACTAGGAACCGTCTAATGTTGCGGTGATGAGAAGGGCGTCCGACTATTTCAGGTACATCTGGAGGGGCGAGGAGGAGAGAGACACGCCGAGAGGTTTAAGATGTCAAGGAAAGGGAGAGACTGACGAATGTTGGCAGAACAAGCATTGATTTGCCTCTCAGCGACCTCTGGGATTCCACGTGAGGGAGAGGATAAAGGTGTTGACATTGTTTTCGCTCTCTTCGGCTGATCAGGGCTCTGGTGCATGTTGGCTTCCCTTGGCTGATGAAGCCTGGATGACTGTTGGCTTGTCTTGGTTTCTTGGGGACTTATTTTCATGCGAGGCAGCAGTTTCTTTTTCCTATTATTTCCAGCTTACCACCAGCGCACTAACTTCGCCTCATTAGTCAAGCAGGTGTGTTCCGGGTTAAGGGTTCCTTCCCATTCCAGGTAATGACACAGGTACTGAGCGGCGCCGTCACCCGAGACCAGGCCTCCGTCGCCCCCTAGGCCGCCAAGCTTCTGACCGCACGCTTCCGGATCCCTTACGGCAAACAGTTTATAATCACACACACACACACACACACACACACACACACACACACACACACACACACACACACACACATTAACATGTTGGCTTTAGACCAGTTAAGAGAATCTACTAACTCAGTAACACAATACTACTGTTGA
This sequence comes from Scylla paramamosain, assembly GCF_035594125.1. NCBI lineage: Eukaryota > Metazoa > Arthropoda > Malacostraca > Decapoda > Portunidae > Scylla > Scylla paramamosain. The sequence continues at coordinate 25,712,265 of NC_087152.1, read as the reverse complement.
ATGCTCTTTGTCACTTTCCCATTCACTGTCTAAAACCGAGCACTCTGTCTTCACCTTCTGTCCTGAACACCTGCAGGAACACCCTCAGATTCCATTTACCTTCCCCTGCGTCCCTTATCTCATAATTCTTTTTTCCTGTATAGGGTATCTTTTTTCTTTACTGCTCTGGCTAATTCAGTACACCTTTACCTAAAATGTATTCCCTCTTCTGCTTTGTTTCTTGCGCAGACCCTTATTCATTCCTGTTCTCTTTCAGCTCAGCTCATCCATCATCCTTCCACCGGGAAATACTTCAACAATGATTACTAAATGTACTCTGCCTGGCCACTACATTATCAAAGATTCGGATCTGTAAATAATAAATAAATAAATAAATAAATAAATAAAAAATTGTCATCACACACACTTGCACGAGGAAAAATATATTGTTTTGATAATTACCGAAATTAATATTTTGTAAGGCTCGCCAAGAGGATTATGCTGAGCTGACTTTATTTAAAACAACAAGTAAAGTACTGCAATGCATAATATGAATTACGTGAAGCACTCACTTACTATATGGAAAACCCCATAGTGACGATGCACGTGCTGAATTTTTCCCTGTCTCTGGATAGGACACGATAACAGTGTGTATCATGAAAGATTTCGCAAAGAAGTACGAAAAATAGATGAATACTGAAAGAAAGAAATGTGGAAGATGGGAAAGGCAGTATAGAAAATGAAAAATCAGTGTAAAGGAATAAAATGAGAAGAAAAAAATGTAAAATTACATAAGGAAAGAGGGACAGGATAACATACAAGAAACGAGAAAACAGATCTACAGAGAAATGAGGAAGGGAATGATAAAAAAGAAAACGAAAATTTAAAAAGAGCCGGAAAAAAACAATCACTACATACGAAAAGTGAGAACTAATAAGGTGTGTGCGAACTTACACATGTATATGCATTAGTGGTGCACATCAAAGTCACACACACACACACACACACACACACACACACACACACACACACACACACATTCATAAAGAGGTTAGGTTTTTCTTGGCGTTGTTTGCTGGACACTTCAAGACGTTTTGCTTAAATGGACTCTGCTCTCTTGTTAATCTTGAAAGAAAGGAACCACTTTGTATTCATCATGGAAATCTCTCCTCACAGGTAGTGGTGGTCGTGGTGGTGTGTGTGTGTGTGTGTGTGTGTGTGTGTGTGTGTGTGTGTGTGTGTGTGTGTGTGTGTGTGTGTGTGTGTGTGTGTGTGTGTGTGTGTGTGTGTGTGTGTGTGTGTGTGTGTGTGTGTGTGTGTGTGTGTGTGTGTGTGTGTGTGTGTGTGTGTGTGTGTGTGTGTGTGTGTGTGTGTCACAGTGGGCACATCGCAAGGTAATCTATTTACAGCTACACTTGGAAAAATGACTGGAGGAAATAAAGGACGTGTTTTCGGGTAGTATTCGTAAAAGAACAATGTAGCGAGATACCGAAAACAACACAAACCCGCATCCTCTATTTTCTAACCGCCACCAGGTGAGAGGAACAACAGCACCAGCACAAGGCGGGTGTGAAAGCCAGAAGGAAATCAGACAGACACCCATTAAAGATTTCAATAACACACTCATATATACAAGAAAAAAAAATGAACAGAGCAAGCATCATTTAATAAAGCTTCAGTATCACCACACAGAACACTGAACAACACAGCCGGGCATCAGTTAGTAAGGTTTGAGTAACACCACACAAAGGCCTCAACAGCAACAAAGAGTGCGGCACACCAGACCTAAGTTTGCCCCCGGGGTCCTGAACACACATCCCCGTGACATACAAACGCCTCTGTTTCATTTTCGCTCCCTGGGAAAAGCACATGAGCAGCGAGGCGCCTTCATTCCCGGCTGCAGGAGCTTTACGGCCGTTGAACAGTCATTCCCGCTACATTCACTGGAGGTGCGCGCCGTAACCTGCCCATCAACACCACCTTGATTCCTAGCCTCAATTTTTGTTTCCCCAGAACTGCATAAGGAAGAATGGTGGTGGTGGTGGTTAGAGAGAGAGAGAGAGAGAGAGAGAGAGAGAGAGAGAGAGAGAGAGAGAGAGAGAGAGAGAGAAAGAGAGAGAGAGAGAGAGAGAGAGCCAGGCCTCAGCAAGAGATCTGGTCGTCCATAGCAGCCGATTCCCTTCCTCTCGTTGTCGGTACACACACACACAGACACACACACACACACACACACACACACACACACACACACACACACACACATAATGAAACCATCAAACCGCGATCAGTGAACGTAAGGGCATTGCAGGACGCTCCTCAACTCCCTCCTTCCTTCACGCAGCGATGGTATAAGTTTGCTGGTGTGTGGCGGCAAGCTGCTTACTCTGTATTGGACGCTCTCACCCCACCACACAGTCATCCCTCGGTTTATCTCCTCTTTGAAAGGCTTCCACTTGCTTCTTATTTAGCTGCAAGTATTCCAGTGATCCTCTCGCTCTGCATCAGATGGCAAGGAAGATTTAAGCACCAAAGCGTACATACTTAAAAAAAGATCAAATCTGGTGGCGCACAAAGATTTACATCTTTTCGACAAATGTTCCTTAATTCCGCATCTTATCTGAAGGTTGGTGTTTGCGGTTCCGAGGAATAACATTTATTTATGAACTAAGGTGACTGATTTTTTTTTTTTTTATGAAATATATACATTTTTTCTTCCCATAAGTAAGTGTAAATAACAAATAAATCTAGGCAAATCAATTTGTCATTCAGGTGAAATGACAAGCGGCAGTGCAGCCTCATTACTACAACACGACACACACCAAGACATCAGCAGTGCCGGGACTCAATACCGGGAAGCAAGTATCAATGCTGGCGAGTGACGACGACCTGCAGACACATTCCCCACGTGGCCAACACACTGGAGGAAGGGAGAGGAGTGAGGCTGGAGGGCGGCACCACCTTCCCGCCGCCAGTTCAGCTTGGGTACTGATGGATCACCGCCAGGACGCGCCGCCAGAATTAAGGCATATGTTCCCTCTGGTCACAGCTTAATACAAACGCGGCCATTAATCACTGTAACACCTGCCGTTCACACACTCCATTTACACGTGAGAGAATTGCACTCCAGTGAGCCAGGCGGGTTAGAAGGGAGAGAATGTGAGGACACGTCTTGCTGTGGGGCGCAGGAGGGGCGAGATGGGGTGGGGGAGGGAGAGGAGTATTGAGAGTGAGGTGGGGTGAGGGGTGAGGCAAGAGCTGGTTGTGTGTTTTACGGGAGTGAAAAGTGATGCTGGGAGTGAGGTGAGGAGGTGCAATGTTAGGAGTGGAGAGACACAAATGGAAAAAGGGAGGAGGAGGAGGAGGAAGCAACTGAAGACGACCATCACCAGTATCTCCACTACTACAACAACCAACCAGCTTTACCACCAGGGCCACCACCCCCCTCCCAACCACCGTCATCAGCAGCACCCCTGATCGGTATAGAAACTTTAACTGTACTTGATTTTATGAATATGTATGTCTTGCCTCAACACTCACCCACTTCACTTCCATGGCATCATTGTGTGTCGTGGACGAGGAGGAAGGAAACTGTCGAGAAAAAACGACGTCCAGGGAAGGGGAAGGAGTCAGAGAGTGTGTGAAGGGTCTCCTTGCCTTGTGTCGTGATGGAGAGAGAGAGAGAGAGAGAGAGAGAGAGAGAGAGAGAGAGAGAGAGAGAGAGAGAGAGAGAGAGAGAGAGAGAGAGAGAGAGAGAGAGAGAGAGAGAGAGAGAGGTGGTTAAGTGCATGTGTGCTTGTCTGCCTGTTCGTGTGTACCAGCTTGTGTGTACCAGCTTGTGTGTACGTGTGGGCGGGGGCGACTCCCCATAGTGGTTACAGAGAGTCATGAGGGGATAAAAACCGTGAGCGGTCGGGGAGGACACGTGACGCCAGGCAACCAGACGCCCAGTGATGGTGACAGACTGACAGAATACCCTCCCAGACCTTCCATCTCTCGCTCTCACTCGGTAAAAAGACCACGACGACACGAGAACGAATCTATTTACACCCAAGGGGCACGAGACACAAAAGTAAAGACTTCCTCCTCGGTGCACTGCCCTCGGAATTACATACGAGTACACATGGTATACTGAACTGTAAAGGTAAACCTGAAACTATTTTTAAACGTGTGAAGAGGACAGTCATGAGCTACATAAAAAAAAGGGGGTTTAATTACAGCTACACGGAAAAAAAAGTTAATGGAAAAGGGATTCCAGTCGTGGAGTTAAATGAGATCTGGAGATGCCTTGATTCTGCGCTCTTCAAATCGTTCAAGACAGTAGAAAAAAGAAATGCCATCCATATAATTTACTCGTAGCTAATCATAAGAAAGAGAACTACCAATACAATAGTTTCTCACCCACGCAAAAAGAGAGCGCATTAAAACCACATAATGGTTAACAAGATTAAACGAATTAGCAGAGGAGGGAGTGAGCAAACCTTCCCCGGCCATGATCTTACCCAATACTGAAGTGAATGTACAATAAACGGACACTCACTCTCGATCACACCACCACCACCACCACCACGGGGCGCACTGACGCGGATATGAAGCATTGCCCTGATATTGGCGGGTCTCAAGTTTTACCATCCAGGAGGGAGGAAGCGAGCGGAGCGGGGAGGAAGCTGAGGAAGAAGTGAGGAGGAAGCAGAAAAGGCAAGGTGGGATGGAAGAGAAAGATATGCTCAGGAGAGGAAAGGAAAGGGACGAGAGGAAGGGACGGAAGGAAAAGCTGGAAGGGAGGGAGGAAGGGACGGAAGAAGACTACTCGCGTTTCATGCGGGTGAGTGAGGACGGCGCCTCAATTTGGGCGCCGTGGACCTTGTAGTGAAGAGCGCGGAATTCTGGTTTTATCCTCCGCCCTTCTCTTCTCCGCCTTGTACAGAGGAGCGCCAAAGGTGAAAGATTTCCACAGTTAATCTGCTTCCTCCACGCGAGTTATTGGCTACACGAGTACATGTCCAACACGCGTTTCCGAAGACAGGTGACAAGGATTGGGCGAATAGCAGGACGTATTTAAATACTAGGCGGTCTCTCTCTCTCTCTCTCTCTCTCTCTCTCTCTCTCTCTCTCTCTCTCTCTCTCTCTCTCTCTCTCTCTCTTGTCTCAGTAGGCAAGTTCTAGGCAATGAATCTCTCATACAACCTGGGGCTGTGAGACCACCGCTGTCCATACATAATTTAAATTATTTTCAACTTTAAATAAATGACATATTTCAGACTGCAACTGTTGAAGATGACACTGTAACAATAAACTTGAAAAGACTTGACAGTGGAAGGTGCAGAGGAAAGACTCCACCAAATGTCAACACGGAAAAAAAAATTTACAAGGTGACATTTGAAGGTGTGAGAGGAACAGTGAATACGCAGTTTTAAAGAAGAGATAAAAATGACAAAATAAAACTAAGAAATTAATTAACAAGGAAAAGACCAAGAAAAAAAAAGAAAATATGAATGTTGAAAATATAAAAGTAAAAATCATTCAAAATAGTCAGAGATTTCCCGTCAGTCAAACGAAGACTGGTTCTGAAAGACGGAGAGGATGAAGCCATTGACCATAAGAATAAAATGGCAGAAAAATATGCACGCATACTTTCAGTGTTTTAATATCACGGTGAGAGCAGTAAAGATTTCACCAGATGACAACGAACGCTGTAGCCTCTGCCCTTCAAGGAACGAAGCAAGAAAGGCCCGGGAGAGGACGGAATATTGGTGGATGTTTTGAAAGACTTGGGAACGCAAGCTCATTTATTTCCCCAGCACACACCAAGAGAAGCTTCCTGAATCTTGGTGCACTGCAATATTAATCATTATATATATATATATATATATATATATATATATATATATATATATATATATATATATATATATATATATATATATATATATATATATATATATATATATATATATATATATATATATATATATATTGGGATCAGCGATGCCCTCGTGTTTGATCGGTGTGACGGGAACACTCCAGGAAAAGGAAGGCGGTGCGGCGCAGCAAATGTTGGGGCAAGACTTACACGAGCGTCACGAGAGATTGAAGGAAAAATAGGAGGGAAATTGGAATGGCTTATGGAGTGTACAAACAAGTTTTCATATTACCGCAGCGTTGCCACGTGGATTCGTCAGCAAGAATTCTTTGAAAAATATGAAGTTGAGTTGCTCACATTAACAGTTCTGGATCATTTTCTTCCATTACTATTAAGTAAACACCACAACACACTGCCACAGAGCCACGGACACATCACATGACCGTAACTCACTGAAACATGGCCACACAAAACACACAAGAATACATGCAAGCAATTCATGAATGTGCTGACATGCCCACACTAAGTCAAAATCATAAACTTTGTGTGGCCGCTGCAATTATAATTATAGATGAAAGACACGATGAGGGAATAGCGGGAGGCAGAGGTCGAAGTGCTAGAGAGGGACAGGGCGGGGCTGGAAGGAGCTAGGCGGGGAGTGACGAAGCGATACAGGTCAGGGCAGGAAAGGGCAGGCTGGATGAAAGGAATAAAATCATGTTTCGATTACAGTTTTTTCCATCCTTATATTGTCCGTGTGAATTCGAGTCAAGAAGTAATTATTTGACTTCCATCACCTGCCATCACGAGCCGTGCGTCCACATCACCCCAGGCTCGTCAATCACTACATAAAACATAGAACTACATTTTTTATGTTGAAATACACACAAAAAAGTGTATAAAATTTCACACACACACCCTCGTGTAGGAGTGGCGGCAGCACATGAGAGTGCCGCCGCCGCAATGTGCGTTCGACTTGTCGATGTATCTGGTATTCTTGCGATTCACATACCGACACGCAGCTAAAATCTTACCATTTAACAGCTTGAGAATACTTCTCCCTTCAGAGAGAATCGAACTCCCGGCCTCTGGTTTACTAGACCAGCGCTCTAGCCACTGAGCTAAAATCTTACCATTTAACAGCGTGAGAATACTTCTGCCTTCAGAGAGAATCGAACTCCCGGCCTCTGGTTTACTAGACCAGCGCTCTAGCCACTGAGCTATGAAGGCACAACACACACACACACACACACACACACACGAGCCACAAATGCAGGCCATCATGTCGCATGCAAGGATGTGATGCGCCAGACTCATGACCAACACAGGATCACCAGCATCGCACGTGATCCGCGCCCACCAGCGAGGCTCACACAAGGCTGAGGGCAGTGGCACACGCCTGTCACTCCATCTGATGTTGTTGTTACCCCCGCTGCTCGGCTTGGGGGTTCGCAGCATGGCGTGAGCTACATTACAGTAATCAGACCCATTTAATTCCCTGCAGTTGCACCTAAACACATTACGTGGTGGCTCGTGTTCTTGTCACTGCACTGTGAATAATGGTAATTACCGAGCCTGAGGTGTCAGGTGGAAGCCTTATGGCCCCGTGCACTACAGGGAGTTATGATTGACCTCCGACAGGACCATCCAGATGAGTCTCTCATACGAAGAAAAAACATCCAGCTGGGCAGGCGGTGGTGTGTGTGTGTGTGTGTGTGTGTGTGTGTGTGTGTGTGTGTGTGTGTGTGTGTGTGTGTGTGTGTGTGTGTGTGTGTGTGTGTGTGTGTGCCATCGCGAGTGACACGTGGTTTTCTCCGTACTCCTATCACCACCACCACAACACCCTTCCGTTGCCACCGCAGTCCACGTCTTCCTGAATCCATGACGGGGGTGGTGGTGGCAGTGCTTTCATCCAAGGCAGTCTATGGCAACACCCTGTCCTCACCAGCGTCTCGTACAAAAACCACTAGCAGTCTTCCCAACATGTGTCCGCGAGCTTAAGTTACTGAACCAAGAACTACTTCAGCTATCATTGAAAGTTTCCAGACCCTCACATGCCTCCCCCTCCTCCCTCCATCTCCGGCGTGTCTCTCTGGCCGCAATACAGGAGGCGAGTTTAAAAATAGTCCAGCTGCATTCTTTAGCCACAAAGGAGAAAAGTTGTTGAGCCTTACATATTTACATTACCATTTTATTACAGAAACACCTCGGCCTTAAGGATAAATTTTGCTGTCAAGTCCCACGATAAATATTGGATTTACTGCGAGAACTTTAGCAAGGAGATTAGGAAGGAGTGCGTCGGAGTGGAGGGAGTGGAGAGGTGTGGCAGGGAGAGGGGAAAGAAAACGTGGTGGTGGAGAAAAGATGAGGAAGGGAAGGAAGGAGGAATGCAGCGCCGTGAGAAGGCTGCAGATGTGAGGCGGTGAAGGGAAGGACTCCACCGGGGATGAACAAGTGGGCAGATATTATGACATGTTTCAGCGCCTCTTTTTCGACCGTGAATATACGTACGAAAGACTGTGAATTACGTGACACTGGTGAATCTCGAGACATTTACAAGCTTTATACACTACAGGGAGGGCGATGTGTGTGTACAGGTGTGCTTCAGTGTGGCTGCGTGAGTCTCTTGCCTCACCAATGTGTTGCCTGCGTCGTGAATGTGAAAACAAGAGGCTCGATGGAGTTTGATGGGGAAAAAGAGACACGGGATGAAACAGCAGCAGCACCACACACACACACACACACACACACACACACACACACACCCTCTCTCTCTCTCTCTCTCTCTCTCTCTCTCTCTCTCTCTCTCTCTCTCTCTCTCTCTCTCTCTCTCTCTCTCTCTCTCTCTCTCTCTCTCTCTCTCTCCGATATTTTGATTGTCGTCTTTTTCAGAGAATGACAAGTAACAAAGGCGGTCGTCTAGATATAAGAGAAGAACTCTCCTGGTTCATCCCGTGTTTCCTCGCCACCAGAATCCACTCCCTTGTTTCTCTAACACAAAGGATTGAGCCTTGCTGGGGCTGCCGTCACTTACAATACACAAGATATGATACAGTTGTTCGTTGTTCTCCTAACTTGTTATTACAGAAGTTTCCTCGTTCATTGCCACGGCATTAGTGGTACTCGACACAACGACAATGGCCTGCAGTCCTACACACATTCATCTGGTTTGATTAATAGGTATAATAGTTAACTAGGCAGGCAGGGGGGAGAGGGAGTCAGAGGAGCTAATGGTATTAATTTTATATGGTGCTCTATCTCAGTAGCTCTTGTGTGTTAATGCGACTAGACGTTAATCTATTTACTGACTTATCTCTTCATTTAACTACATATTGATTCACTTGATTTGTCTTTATCTAGCTTTATTATTACTTTCTCTTTCTCTCTCTCTCTCTCTCTCTCTCTCTCTCTCTCTCTCTCTCTCTCTCTCTCTCTCTCTCTCTCTCTCTCTCTCTGACACAGCTTTACAATCTATTCTATGCGGGGGAAGCCTGTCTTGTCCTGTCCTGGTGCATTCCCTCGTGCAGCGGAGGCCGCGTCCAGCAGTGAGCCCTTATAAAGGTGAAATCTAACTATGGCCTGAGAGAAATTCACTAACAGGTTGAGAACAGGACTTCAAAATGGATAATGTTCGCAGGGAAGGGTTAAGACTCGTCTGTGTCTACTTCCCCTTAGCTGTAAGGACCGCAACGCGACGAGGCACAGACGCAGCATCCAGGCAAGTACCATCTGCCTTCCCTGCCTCCCTGTCTATTTCCCCTTAGCTGTGAGGCGCAACGATGCATCCAGGCACTATCTAGGCAAGCACCGTCTGCCTGCCCTGATGACGGCCTTCATCCCTTCTACCAGTCACTGGCAGATTACACCGCATATACCACCTGGACGGTCATGCTTTCCGCTCGGCCAGTCTTCCTTCACCAGCATCAATAGAAATGCATTATATTTTTCTCAGTGATTTCCTTGTCATTCTTACACGAGGATATGTTGCTGCAGTTAAGGATGGTAGGAGTTAGACACATCCTGGAGGCCATCAATATGAGAGATTGATAAATTTTTTCATGATAAATACGTGTGTGTCCAATACTTGCTCATGCACACACACACACACACACACACTCTCTCTCTCTCTCTCTCTCTCTCTCTCTCTCTCTCTCTCTCTGGGCAGTTTGGGAAGTGTATTGATGCCCTTTCTTGAAACAGCAGGTCGTAGGAAGGAAAAATAAAAGACACAGGCGTAGTAAGAATTCATCAGTAAAAGAGATGAAAGAATATGAACACTAATTTACTTTTGCATTGTTTAGGAGGACAAAATAAAGGGGAGGGTAAAAAAGAGCCTTATCTAGTGCGTTGCTAAGCCTTTATGCCGAAGATGAGTAACTGAGTTTGTTGGTAAGACCCGATTCGCTCTACCTTTACATCCATGCCTTGGACCCGAGTGGCGGAGTGGAGGCTGGTGATCTTAAAAGGTGTTTCTCTCCACGGTGGATGGGCTTCGGCTACTCTGAATGTCCTATTTTGCCTATGAAAGAGTTAGGTGGTGTGTGTGTGTGTGTGTGTGTGTGTGTGTGTGTGTGTGTGTGTGTGTGTGTGTGTAGCAATGACATCAGTAACAACCCTACCCCAGCAAATTCAACATTAGTACACCAGCTCTTGATCATTAAATATAAAAAAATGTACAGCAGGCCGACGAGCGTCATATATACGTGGAAAATGTTTAAATACAAAGCACAAAAGAGGCAGACCAGAAAACAATAAGGCGGAGTGCATGAAAGAGATGAGGAAAGAAGAAAAACTAGATCCGCCCAGTAGTCAAAATCAATGAACCAAAGGAAAATCTGAGCTGAGGTAAAGTCAAATATAAATCTTGCATGTACCAAAACGTACCGCACCTCACCGGGAAGGAATCTGAGTACAAAAAGAAGTCTACATATGTGTATTAAATAGATATTCCGTGCACAAATCCAGTGGAGAAGGTGAGGGACACGCGGCAGAGGGGAAGAAGCACAGAATCCATAATCCCGCGGCGGAGAGATGAAATGGACGAGAGATCTGAGAATATGTAAAGCTAAACGTATATCTGCCTGACTTGCTGCTATTGAAGTGAGTGCTGCCGGCTTGCCTCCACTCCCACGCCGCCCTCCACCACAACCCTACAGCTCTTCATCCTCCCGTCACACTAAACTTGCCCTATGTTCCACTTTTAAACTCATTTCAAATTTAACATGTCTACATCCACTTTCTCAGCCATGACTCCCCACATCCACCATCCGCGTCCATCCAGCAATACTTCGTCCCTTGCCAGCACGCTAAGGAAAGGATATAGCAGGAAAAGAAGTCTTGTTTGGTTCTATCTGTTCGAGCTACAGTGTTTAGCTCAGTACAAAGCCCCGTTGTAAGCCAGCAAGCCTCCATGTGTCTGTTCTTCTCGTGTAATCCACCGTAGTCCAGCTTGCCCATCCTCCTCCTCCCCCACTCTCCACCACCCTGCCCTGCCTTTTTTTTTTTTTTTTAAGTAGGAAGAACAATGGCCAAGGGCAACAAAAATCCAATAAAAAAAATGCCCACTGAAATGCCAGTCCCATAAATGGGTCAAAGCAGTGGTCAAAAATTGATGAATAAGTGTCTTAAAACCTCCCTCTTGAAAGAATTCAAGTCATAGGAAGGTGGAAATACAGAAGCAGGCAGGGAGTTCCAGAGTTTACCAGAGAAAGGGATGAATGATTGAGAATACTGGTTAACTCTTGCGTTAGAGAGGTGGACAGAATAGGGGTGAGAGAAAGAAGAAAGTCTTGTGCAGCGAGGCCGCGGAAGGAGGGGAGGCATGCAGTTAGCAAGATCAGAAGAGCAGTTAGCATGAAAATAGCGGTAGAAGACAGCTAGAGATGCAACATTGCGGCGGTGAGAGAGAGGCTGAAGACAGTCTGCCAGCATTCTACGCAGTAATCCTCCACACATTGTCCAGCCCGTTCGCTTTGTATTCCTCCCACAAAACGAACAATTTAGTATTCAAATCCACATGTTGGCTGGCAGATAGGTACACACGTAGACAAGAAGTATGATAGATAGTGAGGTAAGATGATAAATAAGTAGTGAAAATATCAAGAGTAATAGTCGTGAATGAAATTGTGGCGATAACTTGTAAATGTACGACTCCATAAAGAAAGAAAACGACTGAACGTAAAAACCGTATCGTCACACCGAGCACGTTCACTTAAAGAAATGTTCTCATGGCCCATTAAAGTGATGAAGGAACGCTGCATTTCCTATAAAGAATTAGAAGTCCATGAGAAGATTTTTTTTTCTTTTTTTTTTAACTTCCCCTCAGTGAAGAAGTATTTTTAGTCAATCTTATTGCTGGGATAGGAAAAATGTTTAATAATATTGTATCCTTTTTTGGTGACCACGAAAATAAACAATTTCTCCTAAACTATTTCCATTTTTTTCCGACAGGGAACGAAGGAAAGAGAGAGAGAGAGAGAGAGAGAGAGAGAGAGAGAGAGAGAGAGAGAGAGAGAGAGAGAGAGAGTGTGTGTGTGTGTGTGCATGCAATCATTATTAGCATTGCGCAGAAAGCAGACAATCGAGGCTTTTCTTCCCATGGAGTTATATAACATTTTCATTATCCTTTTTTTTTCTTTCATTTCCTTTCAAATGTTACAAGTAAGCCTTTAGTTGGTGGAGAGCCGTGCATCTTACTAAGCATCTTGCGTGTTCCTTCCGCTGTGTGTTCAGTGTCTTGTGCAGCTTCCTGGACATTAAGGGAGAGTTCTGTGCCCTCAGGTTGTATTACTTGCTGCTGCGAGAACAAGTATATCAATGTCCTCGCTCACAGACTCTATAATCAAACGCAAATAATTTCCTCCTTTAAACCGAAGTTCTGGTGAAGTAATCAATATAATGGCATTACTATATTAATTACAAAAAGAAAATAATAAGCTATGACGGAGATAGACAGCACTGGCAGACGGTTACAACACTTGCCAGACAGAAGTTCTTGCTGTTATCAGACAACAAGCCACCTGTCACTAAATGAGCCCTCTCCTCTCCTCTTCTCTCCTTACAGTCAAGCCTAAAAGGAAATCTCGCAGTGAGGAATGTCGCCTTACTTCTGAGTCGTAATAGCATTTCCGAAGAAACATAATCGAGTTTTAACAGATTCTCTCTCCAAATTCTTCCTTTCTCACTCTATCGCCTCGCTAGGTGCAGTGGTCAGAGGTCAGTGGTCGCCGCACACTCCACACAACTTTTCATCCTCCTTCACGGGCTAGTCGATAAATGGTTATCTTGGGATATCTCTGCCGTAACCTTGATGTCACAGTTTGTCCGGCGGAGGTATTCTTTATGGTATTTTTGTCCGGACACTCCCAAGATCAAAGGCAAGACCTGAGGGGACGAGGCAACGCGCGGCTTACGAATCGACACAACCTTACCTAAAACGCTCGTCACCGTGAAGCTCTGCACCATTAAAATTTTACAGAGTTCGCTTCAGTTTCTGTCGATACGAGCGCATGTCATGGCGTAAAAGATTCTGGGAAGGAAGGAGGAACATATGAAAGAACTGCAACGAGAAAAGTGAGCTTAATTCTAATACTGTTATGCATTCTTGCGTGTTCTGGTGTGGTAAGGTATTGGGCACTCAGGCACCAAGATTGTTGTGGTGATGGAGGCTAAACATTTAGATCCAGTGCAACTAGAGTCATTCTGCTCACCAGGGGAAAGTCTACGAATGAAAAATACACCCCACACTGAATACACAAAGAGTGCACTCCGCCGCACGAAGGTTTCCCAAGACACGAGTTCCACCAAACCCTCGAGGAGTTGTGTAATTTTCCCGCCACGTAATGAAGGAATGTGGGGGCAGGCTGAACGGGACGACTCACCCCAATGAAGATTAATGTCACGACAGGAAAGTTACCTCAAGTGTGTTGGCGGAGTGCGTCAGATTAATGGACACCAGGAGGAGGAGGAGGAGGAGGAGGAGGAGAAAGGCACTCATTTCTCAAGTTTAAGTTCCCCACCATGCAGTAATTACATTGGAAACGCAAACTTGTAAAAACTTCTCTTCAATCTCGCGCCAGCTGATTAAAAACAAGGGAATGAGAATGCTTATAATGTACAACTAGTCACTACAACCACCAACACCACCACCACCACCAGCCAGTCTGACATGCATGCTGGTGGTGGTGGTGGTGGTGGTGGTGGTGGTGACGCATGAACAATAATTATTTCATGAACCATATAATATACTGTTTCTATGTGATTTAGCCAGTTTACCACTATCTTCACTTCCTTAAAGATAAACTAAGCCACATATCACACATATCTAACTGTATCCTTCCTCCACCTTTCATAAAAATGTACCGAAGGATTGTGCACAAGCCCTCCATATCCTCACATACACGCACATCTTTCTCCTTCACTCGCCCTGACGACTCACGTAGCCAGACAAAGCTGATACACAATCCATTCACACATTTATTTTTCTGCGTGCACTGAACCTTCCCTTAATCCAACTCCGGCACTCCCAAATCCTCAACACCTTTGCTCTCTCTCTCTCTCTCTCTCTCTCTCTCTCTCTCTCTCTCTCTCTCTCTCTCTCTCTCTCTCTCTCTCTCTCTGATCCTGCAGCTCACAGTTGCCTCTACGTACACCAATACATCCAACTCTAAAAAGATAAGTGAATAAATAGAAGAATGAACTAAAAATCATACACTGCATCAAAGCCATTCCCAAACATATGAATAAGAATATAATATTAGAAACAGCAACATAAAGGGCGGTTGTAAAATCGGTAATCCCATGTTAAATTGCCTATGTTCAACCCGTATCTCCTTCCTTATTTATGGACAAATTTCTTTCATTAAAAAAAAAAAAAACATTTTAATCGGGAAGAATGGGAGAACAATGCTTTTTTTCTGCGATATTTTTTTTTTTTTGTTCGTTAAAAAGTAAAAAAAAAAAAATTGACTTTCAAATATTTGTCAAAAATGAAAAATTAACTCCAAACAAAAATTATGATAGGAGACTTTGTTCGCCTCTCATAGTTTCCTAAGCTGCAATGGCCCATATATGTGTAACACAAATAACAACAACAGAAAGATAATTTTTATATGCCAAAATCCGCCATTTCGAGATATCGCGTCATAAAGTTTAAGGGGTGACTATAATTCACCAGTTGCAGCCACGGACTTCAAATTCACATGACACATACATCATATTATGTTGAAAAGGCAGGCATAGTTTCAGATAAGTTATGTACATTGGCCGAGAACGATTCATGATTGCATGCTTAATTACCGGGGGGAGGGGAAGGGGGAAAACAATTTTTGTTATATTTCGCCATATTTCTAAGTAAAAACCAGTGTTTAACTGTTTAAAATACATGAAATGTTAATGCCAAAGATATCTGATTATTTGATCTGATTGATAATTTCCTGGATTTACGAAAAAAAACAATTATATAATTTTATTTTTCGTATATAAATGTGAGAAAAAAGTTTATAACTAATGTTTCGTGCTCTCTGATGTGCGCACTGAGAGAACCGTAGATTTCCATAGGAAATTAAAGAAAAACGGGTATGTCAGAAAAATATGGGGAAAAATAGGGAAAATAAAGGAAAACTTATTATTATACATGTCTCGCGGCGGGCGAAACTGGAATTTCATGACGGAAGACCTCATTACATAAGGGGAAGAATTTCTTTTATCAAAACATTACATATATCAAAAGAAGCAGAAAAAATGCAGAAAATAAAAAGAAAAAAGATTTTTTTCAGGTCCGGATCGTACAATCCCCCATTAAGGAAGGTAATTTACAGTTAAACATGCAAAAGCAAGAGAGAGAGAGAGAGAGAGAGAGAGAGAGAGAGAGAGAGAGAGAGAGAGAGAGAGAGAGAGAGAGAGAGAGAAATGATGAACTCCCAGGAATGATTTACTCTCCTTCGCGACAGAGGCTCAGCTCATGGAATTTTCAGCAGCCTGAAATATTCCTAAGAAGTTAATTGACAATGTTTAACCACTTGTGTTAACATGTTTATTTAATTCAAAATGTAAAACAGAAAATAGCATTCATCAATATTTACTGCATTGAAAAAAAAAAAAAAAGAAAGAAGAAAATAACTAGACAGTGCAGAGTTGAAAATAATATATTTTGCAGTAAATATGAAGCGTGTTTGTGTGTTACAAATTATTTGGCATTAACATAAAAGCAAATAATTTGATACCGAGCAACAGTAACAGTTGCAGTCCTCGTACGCCTAAAGTGTGGCTGTAATATCACATGCTCTAATTATTGTGAGAGCCTTGGCAGCACCAACAACAGCAGGAAAGTATGCTCAACAGCTGCCTCGAGGCGTCACTCCGTACAGTGTCTTGCTTCGCAGCACTGCAGGTGATACTTCCCACTAATGTGTCCCGTGAGGCATCAATAGAATATTCATTTGTCAGTCTATCCGCGTGTCAAGCCTTGGCCATTTGTTAGTATTGTATTATTCGGCAGACACGTCTTCCGGAGAGGAGCAAATATTGTGAAAAGTGTGTGTGTGTGTGTGTGTGTGTGTGTGTGTGTGTGTGTGTGTGTGTGTGTGTGTGTGTGTGTGCTCCTGCAGCGATGATGACGCATTTCGCTCCATTCCTCACTGATTCTACCGCCTCGGGCATCATTCCACCAACCCACCCACCGACTCTACCACCTCAGGCACACTGCTGCCATTCAAGTCGACCACTCTATCATAGCTGCTATGCACAGCCAAGTCTGCCTTCATGCTGCGACCGCTGGTGAAGAGCGGGTGGCGGCGACCGGGAAGCAGCGGCGCCTTTCTCGCCGCCACGCGAGGCAACACGAAACAGAGAAATGACTCACTGACCAAACTCACGGCGAGGATGGCGCTGTAAGTGGCGTGATGGTAGAGCTCTCTCTCTCTCTCTCTCTCTCTCTCTCTCTCTCTCTCTCTCTGTTACATCATGTTTCTCTTTTCTCAGTGAGAACTCCATTATTTAGTTTAGTCGTTTGGGCGTTAATGAAGTTTTCCTAGTTTCTGAACCTTTGTAACTTGCTTGTTTGTTTATCTGTTTGGAGTGTGTGTGTGTGTGTGTGTGTGTGTGTGTGTGTGTGTGTGTGTGTGTGTGTGTGTGTGTGTGTGTGTGTGTGTGTGTGTGTGTGTGTGAATTACAGCTTCAAAGTATTTATTGGTTGTTCATGACTGGACGTAACCTAAAGTAAAATTCTTTTGTAATTTCCTTTCGGAGAGAAAATGTTCCATTTTATGTGAATAAATTCTTTTAATCCTGCTTAATTCTGCCAGCAAATAGTGTTGCAGATATTTATGTCATGCTTTTCGCTCCATGAATAATTTTGAAAACGTCCTAAATTTTAAAATTTAACGTAAACTTTGTGTGCTCGACGAAAATACTTCTGAATGAAATAGCGTTTCGTTACATGAAGCGACAAAGAATAGGAGTCTGTCTGTTCCTTTGTCAATCCACCTTTCAGTCTGTCTGTCTGTCTGCCATTCTTTGTCTGTCTTCCTGTGTCATATACTGACTGCCACGCTCACCTGTCTCTCCTCATACACACACACACACACACACACACACACACACACACACGTTTACGACACAAATACCTATGCAAGTATCTGTAAAAAAATAAATAATAATAATAAAAAAAGTTAAAAATAAAATATAGTATAGATCAAAACATATCACACCAGCGACAAAAACAGACATGAAAAATCTTGCAATGAAATTAGTGCAACATAAAGAGGCACGTTTGTTTGTGTTATATTGATATTTTGTCTGGTGGGAAAAGTTTTAATGTCACTTTAAGAATAATACTTCTGTGAATGCCTCTCACTGGATACTGCTATGTGTGTGTGTGTGTGTGTGTGTGTGTGTGTGTGTGTGTGTGTGTGTGTGTGTGTGCCACGTCTTATACATCATTTGCTGCGGCTTTCCCGTGCACCGTTGTTTTAGTGTTAATATTAGTATCACTAACACTCACGCCGTAACATTCAATATATTAACACTGAACCAAAACAGCACAAGGCAGCAAGGCACACCGCATAACAAATCATCGTTTTACTTCGTGAAACCTTGTATACTAAAACAGTAATGCTAAAGCAGAGCGTAAGCACCTTCGCAACCTTTTGCCGCGCCGCTCCTCCTTAACGACGCTCGGCTGCCTGTGTTTTTCCTACTTGCCGCCTCTTCTTTCCCTTCCCACACGGGATTACCCTTCACACCAGCATCACTTCCTCTTCACACACACACAAAAAGGACAAATCCTCCTTCCTTCCCTCCTCACCGCATCCCTCCTTCCCTCCCTCCCCTCCTACCGGCACGCCTCCTCCACCTCCTCCCTCCTTCAAGTGTCTCCCTGCGTGCAGTCCTCGCCGCGCCTTATTTCCGCCTTACCGCAAGGCGCCTCCCTCAGCGGGACGGGGATCGCTGCCCCGAACAAACACCCACGCAGTTCTCATTACTGGCAAGGTGCGAGGGAGCTTTTCGTGGCGGCGCACAAGACCCCACTGGGGGGTCAGTCTGTGCCTCCCTGCTGCTGCTGCTGCTGCTGCTGCTGACTGCAAGAGGGTGATAACTTAGCGTGACATGAGCGCACAGCCATTGGCACGTGTCTAATGGCTGGAATGTATCACCGCCGATACCAGAGCGGCCTGACATGTGGCTCTCGCGGGGCACGCTGGTCCCTGCATGAACCAGGTCCCAGCGCGCTCTCTCTCTCTCTCTCTCTCTCTCCTCTCTCTCTCTCTCTCTCTCTCTCTCTCTCTCTCTCTCTCTCTCTCTCTCTCTCTCTCAGACAGACACGAATTAATGAATATGCAATAATGTGTTTTTAATGGAGGTGCAGCAAGGGAGGGGCGGTGAGTGGCGCCATTACCCGATGTGAGGACGCGGCGGCAGCAACACACGCCGCGCCCCGAGACACAGCAAACTCAAGTCCCTCACTGCGCGTCCAGCTTCTGCTGCTCCTGCCACTACCACTACCACCACCACCACCACCACCACCACCACTACCGCCGCCGCCGCCGCCACCACCACTACCACCACCGCCGCCGCCACCACCGCCACCATTACATCTTAAGGGGAGGGAGGCCGAGGGTGAAAGGAAGGGAGAGGGAGGAGAAATAATACGTTCTTGACGAGGAATTTATACTCGGTGCCGCGGTAACAAAGGGAAGGGTCTTTGAGTTGGTTGGGCGGAGCGTGGTATGGAAGAGGAGGAGGAAAGGAAAGGCAGCGTGTGGTGAAGCTCTGCGGGAGGGTATTGCACATTTTCTCTCCAATACTCATGAACAGAACACCGTATACTACTTTTATCGCTCCCTATATGCTGAAAAGATGTTTTTAATACTTAAAAAAAAAAAAAAATCAAGAAAGTGAGGTTTTGCATCCCAATCTGTGTGATTAAATTAGTTTGTTAGTTTTACGTCAGGTCGTCCACGGCGGTCGTCTGTTGTGATAATAAGTAGTAAAGAGAAGAGGGGAAGAGGTGATGGCTTGGCACTAAGTCCCGGTGAGCAAAATAATGCTGGTCAAGCAGCAACACCTGGACAGCTGTGCAGGAAGCGATGTTCTTCCAAGGTGTTCGCAGCGAGCACCAGGCTGGACTGAGCAACGGTGCTTTGAGGCTTGAGTTTCAAAGACTTAAGTTTTCGTAAGATGACACTGGGTGAAACTGTGGACCAAAAAACAAGTCACCTCGTTCCAAGCGGCTGGGCGAGCTGGACGAGGCTTGCCGAGACCTTAGTGAGCAGGAACCACTCAGAGCAGCGCCCGCTGTCTGGGCTCCAGCGGTATCCCGGAAATTATCTGTAATTACAATGGAGGGCCATGCTTTTTCTTTACTTTCTCTGTTTTAACCTGCACAGCGAGAGGAAGGGAAGGTGTTCCACTTACGAGAGGAGAAGGCACGAGCTGCATTGAGGCCCTGGATGTGGACGTGGACGCGGGTGTGGATGAATTGAATACTCTTGCAAATATAATGCTAACTTACGCTCAGAATCCCATCTTTTATTTCAGGTCATTACACGGAAATAAGAGTGTTTACAACGGCGCAAAACGTTCGGTGCTCTGTATTGTCAAAATATTTGGAGAAAAATGCGCAATGGCTACAAATCTTCGCCCTTGACACACACATCGGTGCGTCAAGCTTCTCCAAACACAGTGAATCACGTGCACGAAGAAGGAAGAAGGTTCCAGCCAGGCCAAAAATAACCCCATATCTATGACAAGTGTGGCTGTAGGAACGGGAGAAGCACATGCTGGCTCTATCACGCACAAGGATTCTCAACATAAAAAAAGGTTGAAAAAAAAAAAAAAGCTAGTGCCTTATTATTCTCCTGTCACTGCTCTTGTGCAGTCGTCACCACCACCACCACCACCAC
This sequence comes from Scylla paramamosain, assembly GCF_035594125.1. Taxonomy (NCBI): domain Eukaryota; kingdom Metazoa; phylum Arthropoda; class Malacostraca; order Decapoda; family Portunidae; genus Scylla; species Scylla paramamosain. Next base: position 25,692,024 of record NC_087152.1, on the reverse strand, counting down.
CACCACCACCAACACTCATTAACAGCACGCCTGTGCAGTCACCACCACCACCACCACCACTCATTAGCAGCACACCTGTGTAGTCACAAGCTTCGCCGCGCCCCAGCTGGCGGTGCTCGCTGCCGTGCTCGGGGAGCGCTGCTTTTAGGGATATTGGAGGCGGCGGAGCGGGGGCCTTGAGGAGTGGCGCCTCTCGGGGAGTCCGTGAGGAGCAGGACGAGAGGAGGGAAGAAGTTCTTCAAGAACAATTGCCCCGTCAGGCTCATTTGTTACCACTCGGCAGAATCATGGTGGTGGTGGTGGTGGTGGTGGGTGGTACTGCTGCTGCTGCTGCTGCTGTTGCTGCTGTTGCTGAATGTAGCACAAAGATGCTTTCTTAAAAGGAATAAGGAGAAGAAGTGTTTTTGTCTTATTTCATAGGCAGCATCGTGGAGAAAATAGCGGTGCAGAATATTATTACAATGCTGTGTGTGTGTGTGTGTGTGTGTGTGTGTGTGTGTGTGTGTGTGTGTGTGTGTGTGTGTGTGTGTGTGTGTGTGTGTGTGTGTGTGTGTGTTTCGGAAAGAGAGGCGGAAAGCAAAGCGGAAATCACGATGTCGCTACAGATCATGGCAGTCTCACAAATTATGAGCATTTTCATTCCCTGCCCTGAGAATAACTAACTACCTGACTCACCTGTGACAAGAGAATCGATCATGTAACTTAGAGTGATCATATACGTGATAATTTTTAACGAACCCTTAGTCACCAAGATTACTTACTTTCTTGGTCCTAATTAGGGAACGCAAACACTAATATCTGTTACTGTCAACTATTATCTCTATAAAAAAATACTTATGCTTTCATTCCAGCTGGACAGTGTGTGTGGGAGGCCGCCGCCAGCACTGCAGTGGCAAGGGATACCTCGCCTTAATGAACATTATTGCTGCCAAATGAGACCGGGAAAACAACACAGGCCTTTCAATTACCCTCACACGCGGCGCCGCCACGCGAGGGAAGTGTATGTGGTGTGTGTGTGTGTGTGTGTGTGTGTGTGTGTGTGTGTGTGTGTGTGTGTGTGTGTGTGTGTGTGTGCGATGGTGAAGTGGGAAGGGAGGAAGGTATACCTGGAGTGAGTGTGGCTGGTGTGCAAAGAGACTGTTACTGCAAGCCCTGCACGTTACCTCAAACATAAATATCATGGCGCCTCTACTTAACAATTCCTACCTTAGCTTGCTGGTGTGTTGGGGGAGGAGGCGTTACGCGCGCCCCCACACTCCAGATAACTCAAGATAAACTTTCTCGAGAAGCAGAAATAAAAAGGTGTGTAATGGAGTTTCTGCTGCGGCGCCGCGTCAAAAATACACACATTACCAACACGTGGCAGCAGGCGGGGATGTGCAGGACGCAGCCGCCGCGGTGATTGACTTGTGCTGCTTGGTGTTCATTACAGGTCATGCTTTGTGTTCAGGGAAGCGAAGGTCATTGCCGCCCCAGGAAAACGACTGAACAAGACAACATATTTTTTTCTGTCTTTTAATCAACTGAGAAAGCTTTTTTACCATGTTTAAAGCACTGTGACAGACGGAAAAGAGGCATAAAAAGACAAACAGAAACTGTGTATAAGCTTCGAGGAACATGGATTAAAAGTATTGTGATGGAATTCAGTTTAGGTGTAATCTGGCAGGTGCGTTGTTTTTTGCCGTGTATCTGTGTGCTGGGCATTACACGTCCGTCAGCCACGCCGCCAGACTCCTCCACGCACTCACCGACAATCACCACTACCCTTTTTCTTTTTGGAAAACACATACGCGTAGAGAATAACAATCCTATTTTCGAATGATTTGCGTGTGACAGGCGTGTCCACACTAGCAACCTGTTTTTGTTCCTCATAATTTTAATGCATTGAATGATATGAAAGATTTACAGTGAAAACATTGCAGTAAAATAACTAGTCAGTGAGGAAATGTGGAAGCGTGAAATTCATCATTTTGTCGTCTGCTGGTGAATAAAAGTCTCGCTCACATAAAACACCGGAAGACGTGATGAAGCAGAGGCTTGATGAGGAAGAAGACCCCAAGAACACAAAGAAAGGACAAGGAAAACTCAAAGCTAAAACAAAGAGAAAAGACTAACGAAAAAGGATGGAGAGAGAAAAAGGGCAGATGGCAAAGAAAGACACAATGAAAACTTTTGCTCTCGTCTGGATATTTTTCACAAAAAGTTCGCCTTGTCTATACCTGTCCTCGGGGGCCTTCGTCAGTGTGTGTGTGTGTGTGTGTGTGTATGTGTGTGTGTGTGTGTGTGTTCGCACATGCTTTACTAGAGGACACAAGAGGGGAGGAGTTTGGTGAGTGGAGGGGCGTGGCTGGATAGGATGTGGTGGGAGGGAGAGAAAAGGTGGAGTGAGACAGAGAGCTTGTTGGATGCTGAGAGAGAGAGAGAGAGAGAGAGAGAGAGAGAGAGAGAGAGAGAGAGAGAGAGAGAGAGAGAGAGAGAGAGAGAGAGAGAGAGAGAGAGAGAGTGTGTGTGTGTGTCTGATGGTAGCCTCGAAATGGAAGGAGAGTGGTGGGAAGGGGCCACCGGTGACATGATCAGGAGGGTGGTCACGGCGGTAGCAGGAAGGAAGGAACACAGTGAAGCAACACCGCCGCGAGTTCCCTGGGAGAGTACAGGGCAACGCGAGGCGAGGCGAGGCGAGGCGAGGGAGGTAATGGGAGTAAATTTCATAGTGGAAATCATCTGAGCGGCTTCCAGGAATACTGAATGTGCGGGCGTCTCCTGCCAGCCGTGAAAATATGCTGCGTATGCATGGCTGAGAGTATTAAAATATGCTTAAGCTTGCGCGCACACACACACACACACACACACACACACACACACACACACATACACACATACACACACACACACACACACACGTGAAGGATAACAGTTTATGTACATCATTTTTATATTCTTCGTTTTATCCTCTCTATAAAAACTTTCTTATTATTCTTATTAATACTATTATCAATGTTGTTGTTGTTATTATTATTATTATTATTATTATTATTATTATTATTATTATTATTATTATTATTATTATTACTATTATTATTATTGATATAGACTCCAGCAGTGTCCTCGATAAGGAAACATGGATATGGAAAATCAACAAAAGTATAAAAATAGAATAAGATAAGGAAACACAAAGAAAATAAATAAGACAGGTAATAAAAAGAGGATAAACTTTGCCTTAAATTTATCGATGGAAACTTCAGAAAAAAGACTCATCAGGAAGTTCCTCGCACGCTTTACTTGCATTGGAGATAAGCACAGGAAATAATTGTCTAATTGAAGAATAAAAGCGTCTAATTCATAAATCATAACGTGTTCGGCGAAGCAAGTCGAGGTGAACCGGTAATGCGCTGTGATGAGGGTGTTCCTTATTATTGGCAACCTTGTCAGTGTACCCACCATTAGCCGCTGATGAAGATGAAAATTAAGCTTATGCAGTAAAACTTCAAAAGAACGTCTATGAGTTTTAGACGAGATGGAGCAGCCGCCATTCAAACAGAAGTACATTGTTCAAGAAGTGCACAGTGAAAGAAAAAAAGTAGATCTCCATTTCAAGCCTTGTGAAGAATTGAAGCAGCAATTCTAATACGCCTACGATCTCCTTAAATCTACAAGGAGCTTACAGTTTCCCCAAACAAACAAATTACGAGTTAAATGTTTTTTTTTTTTACTGTTAATTATCATATCAAGATGAGAGGAGAACTGGGAGTCTGTCTGCTTGTCAGTCACGTAGGAGTTTAATACAAAATAAAACACTACTCTTAACTTTATAGGAAAAAAAGATGTTCACGTTTTTTCTGTCCCTGTTCCTCCTCTCTCCCTTTCTCCCTCACTCACTGTCGTAACATGGGGTCTCCCGTGGCCATCCTTCCTACTACTTACTCCCTTGAGCTTCCTGGCCTATTAAGTTTGCCTTATATTACCCTCACCAGTCCATTTCTCCCCCAATCCCACTGCCATCAAGAACATCCCCCTCCTTTTACCTTTAACTTTTTTCACCCCTCTCATCTACTCGCTACCCTCCCTCCTGGGCCACCCTTTTATTTAGCTCTCATATTTACGTGGCAACCCACCACCATCAGGAGAAGCATCCACAAAACGGCCACACACCAACCCACTAACCTAGTACCGCGCCTCACCGCCGCTCCCCGCCTCATAGCAGCCCCGCAGCACGTGCCGTTAAGGGAGAGAGCACAGTGCGATGCGACGAAGCTCAGGTGCGTCACAATTAATGCTGGCGCCGTTTGTGGAGGGAGTTACCTGTATGTAAGGATGAAGACCGGTGTAAAACATAATGTCCTGCGGCTTTGTGCTCTGTAATTACGCCCAATCACAAAGAGCGGTTTTATATGCACTTTTTTTCTTCTTTTACTAACATGGGCGCTTTGTTTCTTCCCTCCCTTATTATTATCAACTCCGTCCTCCAGGTCCTTTCCATTCCAGCTCCCTTCCGGCTCCCTTCCCTTCCTCTCAGCCTCCTACGCCTCCTCTTCCACCCCATCCTGTGCCTTCAATAATAATTTGTTCATTAATGCATCAGTCTGTATAGTTTCATATTTTTGTTTTGTTTCTATTCATAGTGACGTTCGCTTCTGGGGTTTTAAAAATATTCTGGGGATTAAGTGACCAGACTCGTGCTTTTCTCTCTCTCTCTCTCTCTCTCTCTCTCTCTCTCTCTCTCTCTCTCTCTCTCTCTCTCTCTCTCTCTCTCTCTCTCTCTCTCTCTCTCTATTTTTTTTTCAGCATGAGAATTGGTGCGGGCAGCAGTAACATAAACACTAACTTCAAGTGTTTGTGTTTCTCGCTGCAAATGAAAAGTGCGGGGAATTGTGTCGATTATATTCCTTTCTTTTCTTTCCTGGGCTCCTAAAAGTGCGAACGGGGAGCTTGATTACTGGTATTTTTTTTTTCCTATTCGGTACTTTCCGGGCAATAAGATGAACACACACACACAGACACACACAGACACACACACACACACACACACACACACACACACACACACACACAACGTACTATAGAAATTTAAATACACCCTAAAACTGTAACCACACGGAATAAGAGGAGGAGGAGGAGGAGGAGGAGGAGGAGGAGAGAAATCCACTCCACGAGGTCCATCTGGAGTGTCTGGAGTGTGCATTCCGAGGTGTACTGATATTGAGCGAGCTGGTGGAGGCCGATAACAAACACCGCAGCAGCACGTCACCAGAGGAAGGCGTCCACACGTGTGCTCGAGTCTGTCAGGAAAGTCGCGCTCACTTGTGCTTACCCATGTCTTAATCACGGTAAGGTTTTGAATCTGTCAGCAAGGAAGGAATGCGCTCTTATCGTCAAATCCAAGTCGTCTTTATTCTTATTACAAAACAGGAGAAAGTCTATTTTATCCAGATGCCTCGCAGGACTTCAATATGTTGTGCTGCAGACGAACCTTTGCTCCAGTAATTCCTATGACTGTTAGCGCGGAGGAAATTAGTTTAAAGTTCATCCTGCGTCGAGATGAACAAATTGGCGCCACTAGGACGCGCGAGACAGCGGGAAAGAGAAGCATAGCGCATAGCAGGGAACGATGACTTAGTGAATAACAAGCAATTTCCGAACCAAACCGCTCGTCTCCCGGGAGTGAGGGGCACGCCAGCATTCTCCTTCATCAAGACTCGCCGTGTGCTGAGTCACGCAAGCTGCTGTTCATGTTCTGCTGAGGCGTGTGTTCAATGTGTTCAGTGTGCTCAGCGTGGAGTGGCTGCCTGTCCCTGTCTGCCACGTCTTGCAGCACACACTCGTCCCTTCCTCCTCCAGGCTGCCTCGCTCGTTCAGGATGGGCCGGGGCGCCAAGGTGACCTAACCCTCACCCGGCCCGTTACGTTTCCACGGCAGTTAAAGGCGAGTGGCTGAGCGCCGAGACGAGTGTGTATGTACGGCTCCTGGACACGGGAGAAGTAACAGGACCCTCGAGAGCAATCCTGACATACTCGTGTTGCGGCTAGACATACTTGACGCCCCGATGGCAATGGTGGATACTGAACTGACTGATAAACAAAGTAACACTCAAGAATGGACACAAATAATAGGAGGTTGAGGAACTAGGCAGTATATGGTTGGATTGTGTGGCAGGAACCTAACAGACCCTCGGGAGCTCAAGTTGCACAAAAGTTCCTCGCGTTTCCCTTGGCTTATTATAATATCAAAGTTGGTCAGTGCGATGCCTCGTTTCACTAAGCTTAATTTCGTCTTTGATCTCTTGAAATCTTCCACCTACGCATCTTGTTAACGAAGGAAGAGCCTTCATTCAGATTTGCTCAGACTCCTCACGTGTGTTATTCATATTTTTTATTATTTTTTTTTCTTTCTCTGCTGTTCCATGATCTTTACTATCTGTACAGGTTTGGGTCACGTCGAATTATCCCTCAAACTCTCCAAAATTGACTTTCCTTCTTTACAATAACCAAACCTCAAGAAAAGAAAATCAGTGAGCCAACTTCATCGTTCCTGCCTGGCTCCCTCCCTCCCGCCCTCCCATCCTTCCTCCGTCCCTCTGTAACTTGGGACACAAATAAAACTACAAAGAAGTTTAGGATTGTGAGCGAGACTTCGACAGGGAGGCAGGGAGGGAGGAAGGGAGGCAAGAGGCTCACTCCTTAGGAGTGACACAATTCTAATTTCGGTGAGCTGACATGGCACGCTCCCTGTTTGACATGAAAAAAAAAGGAAGAGGAAAAGAAGGAGGGGAAGGGAGAGGGAGAGGAGGAACAGGATGAGAGGCGAAAGAAGTCCACGATTAGCGAGAAAGTGACAGATAACGCACGCCGTAACCCTGACATCTAGTCTTACTCACTTTGACTTCCGTATCATTACTCGGCACACGCTCTCATTATCCACTTTCTCCTTTGCAGAGAGAGAGAGAGAGAGAGAGAGAGAGAGAGAGAGAGAGAGAGAGAGAGAGGCGGCGTGTGGGCGGCGGAAGCCTCGTCGTTCAGAGTTCGCTTCCAAACGATCCGTAGTGCCTTTTTCAAAACTTTACGGTGCGGCTTCGGCGTTCTAAACTCACCCTAAGTTGTTGAAACACGCTGCTGTAAACTGTGGAGGCCTTGAAGAGTTATGCCGCCGCGGCCTCGCGTCCCAATAAAGAGACAAGAAATACTCCATGACCACTTGCCACTCTCTTGGCGGCGAGGGCGTGCGCGTGGCAGAGCGCGTCCTCGCCTCGCCTCGCCTCGCCTCGCACAGTTCACACTTGTCGCAAAACTGGACACTGATTGCAATCTTACCTTGACCCACATTTCGTTATGTTTATTGATATGTTACGCTCCTTTGGCGCAAGCAATATGACACGCCCCGACAGCAGGAACACATTAATTACTGAAACAGATACGTTGTTTGATACAGTAAAGAGAAAATTACGAGAGTTGACTTCCCTTTCATACCACCACTTGGATAGTTTATTTGTTAACAGACGTTCGTGATTATTTTTTTCCCTTTTTCCATATAATATTTTTGTTTTCCATGACCAATCTCGCTTACGTATAAGAATAATTACGCATATACGAACATTTATTCTGTTGACATTCTCTAACACACGTTCTTGAGTCTTATACAAACAGAGCACGTTTCTTCATGACACTGGAGGTAGCAAACAATACTGCTGGTGGGTTTGTGTTGCTCACAGATGGCACCACCTGAGTGTCTTGTTCCGCCTCCCTGCCGCCTTCTGTGCCATTATACACACTACAGCTCATTACTTTCTCCCCTTCCCGCCGGCATGCTCCTCCAGCACCTCAAATGTCTGCTTTTATATTTACCAATCTGGGGGAGAGTCACCGAATAAGGAGCAGGATAATCTCACACTGTGCTGCTACGTGAAGAAACAGACATATGAATGAAAGGAATTAGACATGAGCGATTCATCATTTTTCGCGGGGTTCCTGGTGACGAGAAAAACAGCAGCAGCAGCAGCAGACGGTGACTCTCTTCTACAGCCTGCCGATGAAGGCGCAAGACAGGTCTGGGTAACGCTTTCTCTATAAACGTATGAGATGTTTTTCCTGTCGTGCTATCTTAGTTCCCTTGACGGACGAGTTTGTACAGAGTTCTTCATCCACGATCCTGAGACGTAGGGTCCTGCATCTACTGGTCAACACTACTGGAAGTCACCTGTGTGGCATTGCATAATAAATAGCTTGCATGAAGAGTAGAATCAAGGAGACTGGAATCATGTTTAGGTCACCAGCTGTACCACGGATGATGTAACCTTGTAATATTTTCACTAAGTTACTAATTTCTTTTTTTACTTATTCATTTATTTATTTATTTTATTTATTTATCTTTTTTTCATTTATTTATTTTTATTTTTATTTATTTATTTTTTTTTAAGAAAGGGTGGACATCCTCCATATGGCGGCCCTCTTTCATGCCGTGATGGGGCCCTTCAGTGGTGAGGTCCTATCGGTGAAAGATAATCGCATCGACCAACAGTATGAGCCATCCACTTCAAACCCAATAAATTCCACTGATATATTTTTACAGCCAGCCGCCTCTAAGGGAGGGTGGCGTGGGAGCAAAAGAATGGTACTAACCAGAGCAGGTGTTTTGGCCGTGATATCTACAAAGATGTGGGTCGCAAATCTGGAAGCTGAGTAGGTACAGTCATACAATATGCATGATTGTATTTGTAGCTGATCAATAACGTGTACTCCATTGTTTTACATGAGCAAGACATAAGAGAGCTGGAGCGAGCCACCTGTGTACGTAGAGCCACCTGTGTACGGGTGTTGTAACTCTCGTGTCCAATAGTGGAGGTCCGCGATCAATGGAGGACATAAGGGGGAAGAGGCTGTAAGGAATAAAAGAAATGGTTCGAGGATGACCCTATCCATTCCTGCAGCGGTGGAATAATTACAGCTGGGGGACGTACTGAGCAAAAGGAGTGGATGGGTCCATTATTCTTGGTCAGTTAGAGGCAGCCATGATTTTGCCTGAAAAGTGAAAGCAGTGGGGAGAAGAGGGAAGGTTGCCTGCGTCATCGTGGCAAGGACTGGCAATGCTCAGAACTAAGCCAAGGCAGAGAAAGATGTTAAGAAGCCAGTTCTCAGCATGCCCGCTATCGATGTCACCTGGTATAGCTCTGTGTGCCAGGTCTGTGTCTGGGTCGTGGGGCTGGACAGTTTTACTTGATTACTGGTTAAAGTTGTAGCCATTTTCTGCCTCTATTGCGACCGCCGCGTTGACGGGGAAAGCCATCGCTGACTGGTGGTTTTAAAGGCTCCGTCAGAGGCTTGGGAATGGTATGGATGTCTGTGCTTTCTCGAATTTCTCTGTGCTGGGAACGAGGGGCGGAGAAGGATACAAAGCGACTGGACAAAGTGGTCACAGATTACTGCACGATATATAAGAGAGAGTAAACGAGGAAAAATGACACAAAATCAGAGAAATCTTTCATATAAGAAACGAAGTCATTTATTTAAGCTTTAAATACAACAATTCACACAAAACATTGCGTATGTGTTCTTAGAATCAGTGCCGCCGATCAACCGTGAGATCTATGAGGCTATCAATGGAAAACAATGCACTTTGCAAGCTGAAAAGAACAGTAACCATGGGAGAAACGTTACACCATAAAAAGAGATGCAGCACTGAGGAATCTTGAACAATAACTCAAGACGCGGCTTTACAATGCAACACACTACAAAAAAATAGAACACACGCTTGTTAACCACACCCCTCTCTCTCTCTCTCTCTCTCTCTCTCTCTCTCTCTCTCTCTCTCTCTCTCTCTCTTAGCGTTGGGAGTAAAGTTAAAAGCAAAGACGGCAGGCGGCGCATCCCTCTTCATCTCCCTCACTTGATTAATGCTAATTGGACCTCAAACACGCGGCCAGGTGTACTCTGACCAAGAGATAAGCCCACTACTCCAAAAAAAATCCTCCCCACTCATTACCATCCTTCAGCCGCCTCGAATGCGCGCACATAGATCAGTGTGGGTGGACGTCGGTAGGCAGCGGGAAAGCTCCTAGAGGCTTGCTGCAGGAGGGCAGAAAGGAAGAGGGGAGCGGGGTGGTGGTGAGAGAGGAGTGCAGGCATGGTAAGTTTGGTTGGAAAATTGTGAAAAGAAAGAAAGGAATACGGACAATTAAATTAAATATTAGTTAAGAACGAAAATAAAAAAAATAAATAAATAAAAAAGTTCAAAGATGAAAAATAACGAAATCTGAAAAAAAAAAAAACAAGGGAGCAAATGTGGAAAAATGGAAAAGCACTGCGGGTGAAGCTTGACAGTGATTCGACGCGTGATAATTCGCATTAATGAAAGGAGTTACACAATTCTGGCTAACACACGTCTGCTTGGAAAAAATACATATTCTCTCTCTCTCTCTCTCTCTCTCTCTCTCTCTCTCTCTCTCTCTCTCTCTCTCTCTCTCTCTCTCCTCTGCGTGGCCAGATAAGCTGTAGCCAGTATCACTTTACTAAAACACTTGTTACGCAGCCTGGAATGTTCAGGAGCTCATCACGAGGCAACACAACTAGCGAGGCAAGGAGAGAGGCAAGAACGGAGAGAGGGAGGGAGGGAAGGAGAGAGTTTGGTGTGTAGTACGTAGGCTGATGTACTATTTATGCCTAGACGCTCGGGGATTGTTCCTGCTGCTGCCGTGAAATTCTCCGCCACACCGCCAGCATGTTAGCTTCTGCCGCGACTCTCAGCTATAGGAATCCCGCCTCACGCCGCGTCGAGGTATTCACCATTGTAGTATTTTCGTTCTCTCCTTACACACACACACACACACACACACACACACACACACACACACACACACACACACACACATACATACATACATACACATGCAAAGAAAAAATAATGTCTCACTAATTTGATTCATGCGCTGATAATTATAAATGTTTACCTCATTCCTAAGCAAATAGGAAACAGCGAGCACCATAATTAACGTAATTGGCTCCAAAATTCGTACCAATATTTGTATCGTGAGTATTATTACACCAATATGACCTCTTCAATTCTGTTGTTGTTGCTATTGTTGTTGCTGTTGTTTCTGTTCTGTGTGTGTGTGTGTGTGTGTGTGTGTGTGTGTGTGTGTGTGTGTGTGTGTGTGTGTGTGTGTGTGTTTCATAACAACAATTTGACATGCCAGGATGCAAAACGTTTCTCAATAATGAGCGTGTTCACATCCTTCTTCCCGCCACGGAAAAATAGAACACCTAAGACGCCACGCAATGAGAGAGAGAGAGAGAGAGAGAGAGAGAGAGAGAGAGAGAGAGAGAGAGAGAGAGAGAGAGAGAGAGAGAGAGAGAGAGAGATTTCTACGTTCTCATGTCCTCATGTTGCACAAGTTATTCAAGAGTGGCAGTCACTAATTCACCAGCACGACCTGTCAGTACACCGAGCACACGCTTCCTGGAAAATGCTGCAAATCCTTCCCATGATACTACGTGTTTATGAAAAGCAATGCTTCTCATCAGCAGCAGCCCTGTGATTTCAGATTCATGGGGTGAGTTTGCATTAACTGCTTCTCCCGAGCGGACGTGTTTCCATTACTTCATATCTAACTCAAGCAGCCTCCACTAATATATTAACACTTTGTCTAATTTGTAGTTCATGTTCCTTCATTACTTTCATCAAGCAACTGTCGCCACACAATGAAATGCTCTCGTCGTTAAATGCAAGGTTTTCATTACATTTCACATTATTCTAACCTTTAACAGAGAGAGAGAGAGAGAGAGAGAGAGAGAGAGAGAGGAGGGAGGGAGAGAGAGAGAGAATGATGAAGCGAACAGCCTTGCCTTGGGCCTGTTCAACACTGGCTCGTGGCTGGCTGGCTGTGTTGTGTGATCCGTGTATGTGTTAGCGAGTCTGGCGCGACACGTTTCGCTTATATACTAGTTTATAACCGTGCCTGTGCCTGCAGGAGGTCCACGCCACACGCCGTGTTCGTTTGTTTATGAAACTGCAATGGTTTAGTTTTTACGAGTACATCAAAGAGCCGCGCGTGTCATTAAGTGTTTTTACAGCGGACCGCTTGCGAGGGAGGATTGCTTGTTTACAGCAAGTAATTTAATTAAAGATTCATGTTATACCTTCACTGTTTTAATTAAATCATGGTCATAGGAGTTGAGGGTAATGAGCAGCATGCACGTGGCTCTTTGTGTGACGCTCGGTGAGACATGCAAAACTGTCTGTCGGTCTGTCTGTCTGTCGGTAGTGGGAGTTAACACGATACTTGTTCCAAAGCAGTCAAGGCCAAAGTGAAACACGGGATTCATTGTACAAAGCACCAACGACACGAGATGGCAACCCAAACGCACCCAAACACACACACACACACACACACACTCACATGTGGTAATAATGGCTCTCCCGCCCGCCACATCCCAGGAAAAGTTTGTTGGCAGTTTTCCACATTAATAGGCCGCAATTTTCCTTATGTAAAGTCGTCTTGGTCTCGTTCGGAGCAAATCACCATCATCGCAGTAGTTTGTAGTTTATTTTTTCATCCAGCACTCTCTGACTTCCCCACACGTCATATTGGCAATTCTCTCCTACCCCACCATTCTCTCTCTCTCTCTCTCTCTCTCTCTCTGCCGGCAACCACAAAGTGCACACCTTCCCTCTTCACTTCACCTCAGTCTCTGTTGACCCTGATACCTAGCGTGCTTATTTTCCCATTGGTTTGTACCGGAACTCCGCCAGTCCCTACACACCACAGATAACAACTCTGCTAACGCCTGTCAGCCTCCAGTGATCACTCGTTACAAACTTTTCTGGACCCTGACCGGAGAAGGCATTGAGTGCTGCGGCCTGACTTAAAGAAGTGTTGTTCTGTCTGCCTGCCTGGCCGTGAATAGGCTGCTGAGCTGCCCGCTAGGTATCCTTACAGACCTCAGACCTTGCCGTATTGCTCGAAATTAAACCAAGTACTGCTAGTTAATTCAGACGGGTCGCAATTACTGTGGACTCGCGGAAGACCAAAGCTTTTCCGCTCGAATCAAGGTCTTAACAAAGACGATGAAACACCTCCACCGAACCCAAGTGAAGGCGAGCAGACGGAGTGGCGGGCAGGAGTGGTGGGTCAGTGGCTTCTTACCTTGACCTCCGTGAACACAGGTGACGGCACACTTACCTGCAAAGAAAAGGGATTATCAGCATGGTTGTTATATTCTACCTGAGTACAGCCTTAATGTATATATATTTTTTTTGTGTGCATATTTATTGCATTGAGTGTCGAGCTGATGTTAAGGCAGCTTTGACCTAAATAAAGCGTAGAAATTGCACTGAAAGGAATATGAAAAGTACAAAGTTAAACTACGCAAGGTATCAAATAAAAATCAAGGAATGTCTGTCCGCCATCTTCCTTTCCAACATCACATCCACCCTTTCAAGAAATAGCATTATAAAAGCCATACTATAACTTTTTTCCTCCCGTCAAATAAAGTCGCTATTTGCTATTTCAGTGGAGAGCCTGTGAGTTGCAAACACCACAACTTCACGGCGCCTTTTTTCCCCTCGCCTGGCTGGTTGTCTTGCATCTCTCCGACACTCCAGTTCGTGACTCAGCCACCATAAGATGGAGATAATTAATTACAGTTGTCAGCTAAAGCAAATGGTGCACTCACACACTCTCATTCGCGCACCACACCCACCAATCCACACTCACACAAAAGCAACCGATGCCACGCAGGGCACAGGGTATCAGGAAAAGCCCTCCCTGTTGCACTGCCGGACTTCACCGTTGGTGGCAGCGTCATCCCCCTATTCTCTCAGTACAGCTACCTCGGAGCTCCAGTCAAGATCTCAGCAGTCCTCCCTGCCCGGCGTCAGCCCCATCCCATCATTAGTGACCTATTGGATCGTCTCCAGCGACGACTTCGCCCTCTTCAGTGGCTCACCAACAACTCCGGCATCTGCATTTTTGTGACCAGTACTATCTATGTCACTTTCATTCGCTCTGTTGTTGATTATCTCTCCCCTGCCTTGATTCAACTACCTCGGGCTGCTTTAGAGCCTCTGCAAATTTTTCAGAATAGAGCGATGAGAATCATTGTTGGATGCCCCGTGACCACCAGGATCGTAAACATGCAGCGTGAATTGAGGCTCCCGCCCTTAGTTGATAGAATATAATTTTCAAATGTTACTTGCCTCACAGTCAAGTGTCTTCACTTTCCACTTCTCTCGCCACACTACACGCAGCTGATCAGGACCTCTCTTGGCCCCACTCCACCAGTCCCTCCTATTCTGCCCACTGGTCGCCGACTTATTGTGTCTGTTTCCTCTCTGCTCGGGAGCCTTAATTTGCAAGCTTCTGCCTATGCCGTGTCCCCAGGCACATATAGTATCCCCCGTGGATACTATCAGCGCCTGAGGTGAGCTTTACCCCTACAACCAAGTCAGATCCGCCTCCTCTCCAGCTGCAGCTGGCCTTGAAACACGTGGCGACAGTGACGTCCTCCATCACAGCTCATCGCCTCTACACTGACGGGTCTCTCCAGTCGGATGGAGCGGCTGGTGGTGCGGTTCTCTCACCTGACTTGGAACCACCTCCAGGTGGCTGGGTCGGCCGTCGGTTCGGAAACCACTCCAGCTCAACGTTGTGTGAGCTCTATGCTATCCTGGATGCTATTAGCCTCGTGTGTCAGAGGGGAGTGAATGCAGTTGTTATTTGTTACTCAAAGCCGGCCCTTCAGTCCCTTTCTGCTACCCATCCCACCCACCTAATAGTAGTTCAACAGATTCTTTCCTTTTTAGCATTAATGACTGCTCGCAATGTGTGTGTCAAGTTTATATTGGTAATATATCATGTTGGTTTACGTCACAATGCTACAGCTGACCGCCTAGCGAAGGATGCCTGCCGCCTACCTCCGCGTGGTTATGGTCGTCCTCTCTCCCTGCCATGTCACCTCTCCAGCGCTCCCCGCCGCTCTCCTACCTATGCGGCGTCGCAGGGATACTGAGAGGCCCCACAGTATCACCAACAACCATTACAAGTCCGTCTGCCGCCACAAGTACACGTACCGTTGCCGGGGTCTTACGGATCGGCGGCACAACATTGTCTCGACGCGTCTGCGGCTGGGCTACCGCCCGCCGTGGCAGATTGCCGGGGTACAAGGCGAGCCTCCCTTCACAGAGTGTCGCTTGTGCCGCACACCGCTTGCCAACACCATCGAGCACTACTGCCTGGTGTGCCCCACTGTTCGGCATCTCCTACCCCAAGGTCTGCCGCTGGATGCTGTCTGTCGTCATATCCTGGTGCCCGATTATCTCGATGAGATTCTCGTGCGTTACCCTCGATTTGGTGGCTTTTCCTGATGCCCTGTGCCCTGCGTGGCATCAGTTTCTTTTGTGTGAGTGTGGATTGGTGGGTGGGGTGCACGAATGGGTGAGTGTGTGAGCGTACCATTTGCTTTAGCTTGCAACTGTAATTAAGTTTCTCTTATCTTATGATGTCTGACGTTATTTGCGTAATAAATTAATCAAATCAAATCAAATCACCTCTCTCTCTCTCTCTCTCTCTCTCTCTCTCTCTCTCTCTCTCTCTCTCTCTGACGACAGTGTGTGTGTGTGTGTGTGTGTGTGTGACATTCACTGTGGCAGAGGGAGTGCTAGAAACCGGAAGGTGAAATTTACGCCTTTGTTTTCTGGCGATGACTCGAGGAAAAAGATTGAATAAATTAGTAAAGGCTCATTGAATCAATAGGTGTACATATAGACGCACTTAATCTGCATACATAGGTACATTCAATACAGTCTAGATTTCTATATGTATTATGACAAAGACCACGGCGGCGTTGACTAGGAAGCGCTCCATCACCACGGCCAGGAGCAGCACGCCGCCCCTTGCCCGTAATTCTCCAGTCTGGTAAAACATTGCCAAAACTTTCCCTCTTTCCAGCCCAAGCTTAAACGGACTCAGTGTGTGTGTGTGTGTGTGCGTATGTGTGTGTAGCTATGATTTTTGTCCCTTACGTAGTTTTCATCCTCCATTTGTCTTCCATGAACGCAACATTCTAGTCATTTGTTAATAAGAACATCTCGCTTCTTCATATATATTAAGTTGCCTTAGGGGGAAAAAAAACGCTATCAGACTCACTTCTGATCCCTTCCCCGCTACAATTTCTCCCTTGTCCATAATTCTTTTCAGTGCACACACACACACACACACACACACACACACACACACACACACACACACACACACACACACACACTGGCGGCAATAATAAATCTCACAAAGGATCTCGCAGCCTCTCCGCCAATGGGGCCAAGGAGCACCAGCTTTCCTCTCCAATAGCCATGCCACCTTTGTCCTCCTCCTCCTCCTCCTCCTCCTCTTCCTCCTCGTTCATTAATCACTCCCCTTTTCTTCTCGATTTCATTCTCAATCACCCCATCACACCACTGTCTCGTCTCATCCTCTCTTTCTTACTTTCATTTTAATCCCGTTTTTTCCTCTCCCCCGCCATCTCTCCTTTTCTCAGCACAACTCTTGTCCTTCATGAAGTGTTTCGAGAGGCCAAACAAAAGCTGAAGCTCTGGATTTTCTCTCGAAGCAAATAATTAATGTCCAACTAAATCACTGCCTCAGACGAGACGAATGAAGGGTTGACTTTTTTTTTTTCCTGCAAGGAAGCGAGTGAAATGAACAGCCTCGTCCTTCACGCTTAACATCGGAAGGAAAAAAATAACGTAAATAAAACGAAAAAAAAAAGTGAGGAAAAGAATATTGCCAAACTTTTTAGCAAACGAAAATGTTAAGCAGAGAATATCATTTCTTTTCCTTTTAAAATTAATTTTCCTTCTATATGCAAGTCACCATCTCCTTCCCCGAGTTGTATTTATCCTCTTTGTGGTGTAATCTTTCAGGAAATTGTAAGTCTCGTGAAGAGTAATTGGGTGTGAAATTGTTCAGCAGACGACTTGTGGAGGTGAGGAGCGGGAGGGAAAGTGCACAGCCTTGAGGAAGATAAGATGTGAAGTGAGATGATGAGGATAGGAAGGCGCAGATCTGGCCGAGGGGAAATGAGGGAAAACAATAAGTGTAAGCTAAGACAACAACAACAACAACAACTATTATTACAACAATAATAATAATAATAATAGAAATGGGAGTAATTACGAAAACCAGCCAAAATCGCATTAACGCTACAAAACAAAAAATAAAACGATTTCTTCATCTTGCCTTCAGTATCCCATTTCGCTCTGTATGACAAAAACAAGGAAGAAGAAGAAAAAAAGACGCAGAAGAGAAGAAAAAAGAAATTTGATCGTTTTAACTTTGAGAACAACTTGGAGCTTCACTTTTGCAAAAAAATATGTTCTGTAAAAAGTAGCAAGTTTCCGATCAAGCTTCACTAGGATCTGAAACTTTCTTAAAAGAACATTAATGGAGGCGCGGCGCCGCAGCAGTGGCCGCTCATCTGAGGCACTGTACCTTTGTCTCCGCGAAGCAAGCTGGTCGGCGGGCGACCCCGGATGGCAAAGATAAACCGCGATCACTTCCGTTCATCGCGACGCCGACAACACAAACACACACACACACACACACACGAACCACCAACACTCGACTGCTGCTGCTCCTTCCCCGGTGATACCGACTTGTGATTGGTTCCCGTGCCGTCCAGCCTCTCTCTCTTAGTGTTCCACAGCTCCGTCATCTTCCTGTCACCATTACATGCTGATAACTACGCAATATACATTTTTTCTAGCAAGAACTGGACGTGTTATATAAGCGTGAACACTTTTACAATGCCAAGCCTCACAGCGGCAGAGTCTGGCATTAGGGGCTCGCTGGTGCGTGAGGCTTCACGAGGCTCCGAACCAGTCGTCTCGAGCAGTGAGCAACAGGCAGTGTTGTAATGCCATCTGGCGGCATGCGGTGTCTTCTTGATCCAGACTGTGTGTGGGGACAAGGACTGCACGAGAAGAGGCGCTTACGAGCTGGAAAAGAACCCAGTGTGCTCCTCATTAAATAATACTGTGACCGGCAACCATGACTGTACTGCGCGCAAGAGGGAGGGAGTGGGAGGGGAGAAGCAGGGAGAGGGAACGGTGGAGAAGGGAGAGGGAGAGGGAGAGGGAGGAGTGGAAGGAGAGGGAGGGGTGGAGGGAGAGGAAGAGGGAGACAGTTACGGAAGGAGTGGGCGAGGTCCTATTTTTCCGTGGTGAGAGGATAGGACGTGAGTGGAGGAGGGTGGCGGCGCTACTGAGGAGCTGCAAGGAAGAGGAAGAGAAGAGGAGCCATAACACCCTAATGGTTAGGAAGGGACGACCTGAAATATGTATAAGAAGATCCAAGTGATGAAAGAGAAGCCAATATAATGAGTAGTTGAGAGGAAGGTTACCACGTAGATTATTCAGGAAAGAGTATTAAGAGAAACAAGAGTGCAGGTGAAGAAGATCAGGGGAAGAGTTTTTATCAGGATTAAAGGAGACTAACAGGGAGGTGAAAGTGACACAATGAGAAAAAAAAAATGCCTACAAAAGTGATTATCAGTGCAAGTAGAGCAAAGTGCGGTATGATGTAGTCACTGGTTGAAAGGGAATAAGAGCGAGTTAAAAGGGACAACAATTACAAAGTGGTGAGCGGGACAGGAATTAGAGGGAAGAGAGACGGAGAAAACCTGGAGGAGGATAAAACAAAAGAAAAAAAAGGGAGACAGAGAGGAAATGTAGACCTGTAGAAGAGTGACGAGGCACTGAGGTGAAGGTCCCCGAACAGAGGCCAAGGCGGTAGTAAAAAATGACACCATAAGTGTCTTGAAACAGTTCAAGTCATAAGAAGTGAAAATACAGAAGCAGGCAGGGAGTTCCAGAGTTTACCAGAGAAAGGGATGAATGACTGAGAATACTGGTTAACTCTTGCATTAGAGAGGTGGACAGAATAGGGGTGAGAGAAAGAAGAAAGTCTTGTGTAGCGAGGCCGCGGGAGGAGGGGAGGCATGCAGTTAGCAAGACCAGAAGAGAAGGAGTTGATAAGACGAAAAGCTTTTAATTCCACCCTGTCTTAAGAGCGGTTACTGAGGGCTACTGAAAAGATGAGGGAAGAGGATCGGGAGTGAATGGGAGCCTGCAGAGGAGTGACGAGGGTTACTAGGAGGTTAAGGGAAGAGGATGGGGAGTGAATGGGAGCCTGCAGAGGAGTGACGAGGGTTACTGGGGGGTTAAGGGAAGAGGATGGGGAGTGATCGTCCTCCAAGGAAACTTGTCTTCCCTTCATCCTCACGAGCCGCCACTCAGCAGTGTGTCACCCGTCACAGGTAGAGAGAGAGAGAGAGAGAGAGAGAGAGAGAGAGAGAGAGAGAGAGAGAGAGAGAGAGAGAGAGAGAGAGAGAGAGAGAGAGAGAGAGAAAACCAAGCGGAGGTTCCCGAACAGTAAACACGATATAAAAAAAAAAAGCTAATTCGATGTGAGCTGAACAAGACCGGTGATGGAGGATGGGGAGGACTGGGAGGGAAGGATGAGGTGCTGCTGGTGGTGGTGGTGGTGGCGGTGGTGGTGATTTGCCTGTTTTATGGTGTCGGGTTGTTCATACATAACACCTCATGCAATAATGCTTTCTACTAAAAGAATAAGAGCCAAGACCGCAGTGCTCTTCAAACACATTCCATTTCATTATTTTGTTACTTGAGACAGACCCAATGCTGCACATTATGGAATTACTGACAACACTACCGATGACAAATTCCTGACAAAAGAAATGCCAGGCGAGCAAGGCGCACGGCGGCACACAGGGCCTGGCCTCGCGTGCCGCTCACACTGCTGCCCACGAGGCGCTTGATGAAATTCCCGCGACCACTGGGCGAGGCGCGCAAAGTGGCCCACGAATTGAATGTCCAAGCAGCGCCAGCTTGCTGTGTGTGTGTGTGTGTGTGTGTGTGTGTGTGTGTGTGTGTGTGTGTGTGTGTGTGTGTGCGTGTGTGTGTGGGGTTAAATAGTAAGATTTTGGCGCACCTCCACACGGCGTTCCCGGATCGTGTGAGAAAGGCGTGCATCATTTATGTGTCAACAATGAAGTATTGTTTGTTTTGGTTCTGAGCCGCTTCCCTTGGAAGCTCTCCTACTGACCATAAACTTATTTTCACCTCTGACACATCTATCTTTTCCAAAATATACCTGTAATTCAACGCCATTCACTGTCTCTACAGCACTTAAACATGTCCTCCTCCACTACAAGAATCAGCTTTTAGCAACCCATCATAAAAGAAAGGAAAGTTAAGTATTCCATCTCACACTCAGCGGCTTTCCGTCTTCACAACAAAGCACAAGGCAGGGCCAGGCGTCCCCCGCCGCCCTGCCAGCCTGCGCCTGCAGGTGCGCCTCCTCCACCCTTAATTCATGAATGCTTCGCTACTCCAGTGCATTGTTATCATCACCACACCACCATACCACACCACCACACCACACAATCATTTGCGCCCCCTTCATTCCTCCTTCCTTTTTTCTCCTCCTCTCATATTCGTCATTTTCTTCTTTTCGTCCTCCTCCTCCTCCTCATCCTCCTCTACCCACTACTACTACTACTACTACTACTACTACTACTACCACCATAACTTCACCGTTACTTCCCTTTATTCTTCCTTCCTTCTTCCTCCTTCTCCTCTATTCCTCCTTTTTTCCTCTTCCCACTACAACAATCTACGCATTTCACACTTGGAAATACATTGAAATGGCCGGAAACCCCTGGAAAATGAGGGAAATGTTGACAAAGAGAGACAGACTGGTAGGAGGGAAGGTCTCGGTCTGGGTCCTGATTGTGTTGGTGATAGTGGGAGACGCTCTGGACGGGACTGCACCTATATTTACGTAACATAATTCATTTTGAAAATCGCGAGAACAAAGAAGACGCCCAGACTGGAATGCACTACAAATTCTGACTCGTCGTTTACTTTAATTAATACCCAAAATATAAAAAGATTACCGAACTCAGTAATAATAACGAAATATCCAAAAAAACAATCTGTATTTTTTTTACGAACGGTGCTACAAAACCATTATAATATCTAGAAACAAAACGCAGCCAGACTAGATCCTGTTATATATTCTGAATACAAAAGAAAATTTCCTTTTTAGACAAATAAAGAAAACACGAATTACTCGTCGTATAAAGAAAATAGTTTTTCATTTTTAGCAACGGACGTATGTTAAATTTGAAAATAGGCATTGCTACACTAGATTTTATTGAATATTATTACTTGGTACATGTTTCTTATATTTTCTAAGTCTTAAATCCAATACCAATACAATCCTAGGCGTGCTAACTAAAAAAAAAAAAAAAAAAAAATGTAAAAATATATAAAATGACGAAACGGTTTATTTTCGACAAACAAAAACACATCTAGACTGGATTTCATTATGTGTCATTCCTTGTTATAGTTTCCTAATAATAAATCAAATATAAAAAAAATGCCAACTCCATCAATACAAAGGAAAGAATAATGATACAGCGCCTCTTCCCTTTTCCTACCCTGCATACTCTTCCTCTTCCCTTCACCTTCTTCCTTCTCCTAGCACTATATATCCCAAGTCTAGAAAACACCTGGAAACTGCTGGAAATCCTGAAATTTACGGTAAATATTGACGGGGAGAGAGTGTTACCATAGCAGAGACAGGGCTGGGCTGGGCTCGGCGGGGCTCGGCAGGACTGGGCGCCAAGGATACTGTGGTGTGTGTGTGTGTGTGTCTGCCCTCTGTGTGTGTGTGTGTTTGTGTGTGTGTGTGTGTGTGCGTGTCTGCTCTGTGTGCGTGTGTTTGTGTGTGTGTGTCTGTAACTGTTCTATTTGTGTGTGTGTGCGTGCACGCGCGTTTAAGTGTATAACTGCCCTGTATGTGTGTGTGTGTGTGTGTGTGTGTGTGTGTGTGTGTGTGTGCGCGCGCGCGTTTAAGTGTATAACTGCCCTGTGTGTGTGTGTGTGTGTGTGTGTGTGTGTGTGTGTGTCAGTACTGCAAGGCACGTCACCTTTCTCCCTTCCTTCCTATCCCCCGCACACTCAAGTCCTCAATTTTGGCGCCTTTTCATTGCGTTTGCTTTTCAAAACACATAACACATAAGTTTTGGATGTAAACAAGAATTTTGTTAATAAAAATACATGGTTTTGTTCGTCTTGTTGCTTTCCCGTTGTCTCCCAACAGCCTGGCAACTTTGTTCTCTCACCATAATTGTTTTCAATGGTCACGATGAAGTGACACGAGTTTCAAGGGTTTTTAAGGTTATACTGACAGATTAACAACACTTTTACATTAATAAGAGAAGAAACAAGCTTGAAAATCCGGGTCATCATCTCTGTGACCTTGAAAATAGTCGTGGTGAGAAAGCAAAGCGTTTCTGGATACACACCTGAGAATAAAGGTTTGAGGCGCCTTGCCCTGTTGTTGTTGTTGTTGTTGTTGTTGTATATGTGTGTGTGTGTGTGTGTGTGTGTGTGTGTGTGTGTGTGTGTGTGTGTGTGAGGCAAAAAAATGGAACTATTGGTTGGATGGTTGATTACTCTTAGGTCATAGTTAACGTTACATCGACGTCACGAAAGAACGCTGACACTGGACGGCGATTATCCACTCAGAGATACAGCAAAGGGAAACAGCAAGGAGAGAAATTGCAATGGAACGTTTTCTTCACTGGAGACGACACCTGCATCTTTCCTTCCTCGTAAACACTTGATGATGCTGAGTGTTGGAGAGTATGAGGTCAGGTACTTTAATTAGTGGAATCTCTCTGCGTATCAGCTTCGCGTGAGGGATTGGAAGGTTTTTTATTCGCTGTTTGTCTCAATGTTTAACTCTGCGACTTGTTACCTGACTGACACTTTAAGGATTTGACTTTTTTTTTTTTTTTTTTTTTTACCAGTCTCCGTTGTCCTTGGCCAGAGCAGCAATTACATGAAAAAAAAAAAAAGTAAGAGTAAAAGGAAATCGTGAGAACGTGGATGATATTAAGCTTTAGCGAACACGAAATTACATCTCACACAACAAAGTACAAATTTGGAGCTAAAGATTCATTATTGGCTAAGCACCTCACTCTGTAGCTGCGCGTGTCCGTTCCGGCAAGCACGTGGGCGATATTGAACGTTACAAAGCATGAAATCAAAGGCTCTTAATTGCTGAGTTCCATCTAGGTATTCATTTCACGTCACGGACTCAAGGGTCATGGCTCCAGATCTCTTACGTTGTAACTGCACGGTTCCTTTCATGTAATGTAGAGTATGAATTCAAATAATCTCTGTTGAAATGCATCTGTGTATTTATTCCACATTAGGGACTATAAAATTAACTATGAAATGTCAAACGAGATCCATTTAGTTGATATTTAGTTAATAAACACCCCGTCTACGTATTAATCAGAAGAAAACTGTGCTTAACAAGCATATCACTAGTGGCGATGCTAGCGCTATTGATGGTGGTGGTGGTGGTGGTGGTGGCGGTGACGGATCCATGTTATCTCGTGAATCAATCAGTGAAGTCATACAGCGGTGGTGGTGGTGGTGGCGGTGACGGATCCATGTTATCTCGTGAACCAATCAGTGAAGTCATACAGCGGTGGTGGTGGTGGTGGCGGTGACGGATCCATGTTATCTCGTGAACCAACCAGTGAAGTCATACAGCGGTGGTGGTGGTGGTGGTGGTGGTGGCGGTGACGAATCCATATTATCTCGTGAACCAACCAGTGAAGTCATACAGCGGTGGTGGTGGTGGTGGTGGTGGTGGTGACGGATCCATGTTATCTCATGAAGTCATACAGCGGCCCAGTTAGCGGGCAATAATGCTATTACTCACCCAACCAATTACGACAAAGGCTGGGACAAAGTTGAAGCCGTTCCCTCTACCCCGCGTCCCCACCACAGGCGCCGCTACCTGCTGACGGAGATTCCTGTGTGGGGCGGCAAATACTTGACAGCTTTTGTGCATTTCATTTGATTCATTTAGTGGAGAGAGAGAGAGAGAGAGAGAGAGAGAGAGAGAGAGAGAGAGAGAGAGAGAGAGAGAGAGAGAGAGAGAGAGAGCGTGTGTGTGTGTGTTAAGATTACAAAAAAGAAAGAGCACAAGAAAATAAGGGGAAGCTGCAAGAAGCCATCAGGCCTACACGTGGCGGTCCCTGTATGAAACAAACCCACCTATTTATACCTGTCACTTCCAAGGTACTCAAGATTCAAGGATAGAAAGCACTTAGACTAACACTGACACACAGCACCTTTGATACTGCAGGTATTAGCCAGGTTACATAACATCACAATAGATAACTAAAGACTCTGAGTTGATAATTACCAAGTCTAACAATAATGCACCGCGGCTTTAATAGTGGAGTTACTAGTTACTATGTTAGGTTAGATCAAGTCAAGACAACCGAAGACTGAGGGTTAAGAAGTGGTAAGCCTAATTCTGATAGTTCCGCAGCTCTAACCTTGAGCGAGACAGGCTTGGTGATGCATTAAGCGGCGCAGCGAGCGATGATCTTTACGAGGGAATAAAACCATCAGGCGGGACGTTTAGTGAAAACCTTCATTCCATAAACAGTAACTCGGCGGCTGGCAGTCGGATCAAGGCGGAGGAGTCAACCTCTCGCTGTGACTGTTGTGTTCAGGCTTCACATGGATGTGTTAAGATGTACTGGATATATTTAGCGTATCTCTGTAATGAATATGTTTAGAGCATCCCTGTAGTAGTAGTAGTAGTAGTAGTAGTAGTAGTAGTAGTAGTAGTTAGTAGTAGTAGTAGAAAAAAAAAAAAAGGAGGAGGAGGAGCAAGACTTATTGTCTGATAGAGGCTTCAACAAACAGGAGCCAAGACCAGGAGTGATACCGCCCTTTGAGTGTGGCGGCAAACCAGTGCGTGTTTCCCAATAATAACTACCAGACAGGAAATATTCTTTAATATACTGAGTCCATATTTTACTTTCCTTGCTAATATAACGTGCAGGAGGGGTATTAATTTCAACATTTCGAAATTTGCGTTCCTGTTTCGGATTCAAAACTTATCATTAATTAGCCACTGTAAGAAATGTTTATGCCAGTTACGTATTAATGTTTCAGTACGCGTCATGCTATTATCAATATAAAGACATGCGTTAGCAATACTAATTCAAACTCTAAGTTAACACACTGCAACGCTTCACTCTCTTACCACGAGTATTTTCAAAGCACACAGA
Source organism: Scylla paramamosain (assembly GCF_035594125.1). Classification (NCBI taxonomy): domain Eukaryota; kingdom Metazoa; phylum Arthropoda; class Malacostraca; order Decapoda; family Portunidae; genus Scylla; species Scylla paramamosain. Next base: position 25,666,849 of record NC_087152.1, on the reverse strand, counting down.
GATGACTACCATGTTCCCAAGAGTGTTTCTCGTGTCAGTAATGTATCTCGTTAATCTGTCACCAGTACTATATAAAACACTCTTAAAAACCAATGTAACTTCACGACGACTATTTTCAAAGACCACAGAGATGAGTACCATGTTCCCAAGAGTTTATCGTGTCAGTAATACAGAAATCTTGTTAATCTGTCACTCATACCATAAAACACTCTTAAAAACCCACCTAACTTCATCACTACTATTTTCAAAGGCTATAAAGATGATTTGCTGTATTATGAAGCGTTTCTCCTGTTAATAGTGTGGAAATTGTGTTAATATGTTACTTTAAATATAAAAACAGCGTAAAAAAGCTGGTATAAATTCGTCTGTGTAGAGTCCTTTGAAAGTAGTGGAGTTGTGGCGTAGAAGAGTTTGGAAATATAGTCCTTAGAGGGAACATCACTGCCATTTAACAATACTCGGCTTATTAACAGTAAATAATGATATCTATCACTGCGCCTGCCACTGACATCTTCACTTCATTTTCAGACTCATGAATGATTGCAAACAATGAATAAACAATAAAGTCAAGTGAAGTTTCGATCTCCACAATAATTACTACATTAAGAACATAAGAACATAAGAAATAGGAGAAGCTGCAAGAAGCGACCAGGCTTACACGTGGCAGTCCCTGTATGAAATATACCTACCTATTTCCATCTATCATCCCCATCCATAAACCCGTCTAATCTTCTCTTTAAGCTCCCTAATGTCTTAGCACTAACAACATGATTACTGAGTCCGTTCCACTCATCTACCACTCTATTTGAGAACCAATTTCTTCCTATCTCTTTCTTAAACCGAAATTTTTTCAAGTTTGAACCCGTTATTTCTTTTTCTACCATGGTTGCTGATCCTAAGAATTTTGCTGACGTCCCCCTTGTTATAACCCTTATACCACTTAAAGACTTCTATCAGGTCCCCTCTTAACCTACGTCTCTCTAAAGAGTGTAGATTTAACAGCTTCAATCTCGCCTCGTAAGGAATACTCCTCATCCCCTGTATCCTTTTAGTCATTTTCCTGTGTACTGATTCTAATAGACCTATGTCTTTCCTGTAATGTGGGGACCAGAACTGCACAGCGTAGTCTAGATGAGGTCTGACCAGCGCCAAGTATAATTTTAATATTACTTCCAGCCTTCTACTTTTTAACAGTCCTAAAAATTAATCCTAGTACCCTATTTGCTCTGTTTCCGGCCTCAATGCATTGTTTTCCTAGACGGAGTCCAGAGCTAACTATAACTCCTAAATTTTTCTCGTACCTTGTACCTACCAGAGTTTGGTTGTTTATTGTGTACCTACTGTGTGGGTTTCCTCTACCTACGCTAAGTACTTTGCATTTGTTGATATTAAGCTGCATTTACCATCTGTCCGTCCGTTCATTCATCCTTCCTAATTCTGCCTGCAAGGCGATGGCATCCGATTCTGACATAATTAATCTACCTATCTTTGTGTCATCCGCAAATTTACTAACATCACTGCTAATTCCACTATCCAAGTCATTGATATATATTTTTGTTAGTATAATTTGCTGGTGTATTTATTATATTTCGTATGATAACGTTGGTATTTACAAATTAAGAAAAAACGTACCTAACTCAAACATTAAACCAAAGGGAATCATACTCAGAATATGACTGTCACTGGAAGACTTTCTTGCAATAAACAGCAACATAATATCATCAGTACATTTATCACGTTAATCGAGAATAATGCTGGCGAGTGATGAGCCTGTAGCAGTGTTATCAATCCTGGCTTCAACAGTCGTCCTCACAAGGCCAACAAAAATAATAAATAAATAAATAAATAAAATAAATAAATAAATAAAATAAAATAAAATAAAAGTTTCCCGACCCTCCCGGAAGTGAAAAGGTAACAGGAAAAGATTTTAACATTTCCAGTGAACGCACTAATGAATCCCAGCGACTTGCATAACAGATTCGGTGCGATGGGTGGCGGAGGCAGCGAGAACAGGCAACAAGATCCCTTCCTTGAGTCGCCTCTTTCACTGTGACACCACCATTGTGACAGAGCAGAGTTACACTCAGACTTCCCAGCTTTAAGGTGAGATAAAGAGCGTGGCAATCAATGTACGCCCTCCTGCTGGAGACACACGGCTCTGTGATGTGCCTGGCGAAGATGATACTTGTTGGCAAAGTAATACTAGTTAATTCTAGGTAATTATGAGCTTGTCTTTGTGTTGTCTCCTCTACAGACTGGCATCTTGCTTTTTTTCTAACAGTTTTTTGCCCTTGACCAAAGACATTCTTACATTAAAAAAACGGAAAATCAAAGTAAAGCCTTGGACGGTAAGAAGATTGTCACAAATACCTCCTCTGTAGTGGATCGAAAGACAGCACAGGCATGATAGGACCCCCCAAAAAAAATAAATAAATAAATAAATAAATAAATAAATAAAAAATAAATAAATAAACGGACGGGAAAAAAAAAATAACGTTTGCATGAACCCAAAAGAAATAAGCTGAACCGAATGAACTCACCAGACAAGTGAACGTGAAGACAAACATAGTAATGAATACACCCAAGGCGGTTCATGGTACGAGCAAAGCGCCTTTCCTGGTGTTCAAGGTCAGAGAGGACAGCGAGGCCTAAGACTTGTCAGCAGCTCAGGAAACACGACGCCTGGAGCGGCTGGTGAAGATGGAAATTTGGAGATTGAAATTCATGCATACAGAGAATGTGTGTCGTGAAGATTTCCCCTCCTCGCAAGATTCATGTGGTCGATGGAATTAGGTGAGATATGACTGCCTGAATGTGACCAGGTCGCACTCCTGATGCAGGAATACGGTGAATATGTTTGATATATTTACACTTCAACCTTCCCTCTGGTCTCCTCGGTAATTCTCCTATTTGTGTCCCTCGATGCAATGATGATCACCTATAAACACCAAAATGACGCGGGTTATTTTACGTTGGATAGCAAAACGTGGCCATGATGCTACAATACGGTGAATATTCTTGGTACATTCAACCTTCCCTCTCGTCTTCTCTATAATTCTTCTACACTAACACTTCAATGTCATAATTATCACCTATAAACGCCAAACCGATACGGGCTACTTTACGATAAAAAGCAAAACGCTGCTATGATACTGGAACACTGTGAAAATACTTCAATCTTCATTCTTTCTTTCTCGATAAAACTCTCGCCCTTCGCTGCCACAACTGTTACCTATAAACAACTAGCGGGTTACTTTACGCTGGGAAGTAAAATAAGTGACCATCGTGAGCATTATGACAAACACTCATCTTCGTTCCTGGAGAAGGTAAGATAAGAGAGCGAGTGAGGAGTTAATTTATAGAAAGAGTGAGACAAAAATGACATACATTGAATTGCCATAAAGAAAGAAAGTAAATAGTGAATGTTGTCTTTACCTGTGCATAGATAAGGTAAGAAAATAAAGAGAAAGGGCTGCATTCACCTGTGCACAGAGAAACTAAGAAGGAAAGAGTGGCAGCTCAGTTCATCTGCGCCCTGAGCAAGTATGAGAAGTAATGAGAAATACATTCACCTCTGTAAATAGAAACAAAATAATGACGTAATAGAGAAAGCAAGAAAAAGACTGGCCCTGCATTTATTTGCCTCTTTGTAAAGAAAATTAGAGGAAAAAAATTACACCCATAAGGAAACCACGAAGAAAAATAGAGGAAAAAGAATGAGAACCTAATTAACAAACGCATCGGCAAAATGAGACGAAAAACACTTCAAAGGAGCATTTAGAAACCATTATTTTGATTAGGTGGAAGAAGAAGAGACTTGAGAGGTAACAAATGGCGGGTCACAGGGTGCAAACTCCGTCAAATTTCCTTCTTGCCGCCTAAACCATCACAGGGGAAGTGGGAGAAAGTACCATCGCCTCTGAGTGTTGCAGTGAGGCAACCTTCAGGCCAAAGACACTTCCGCCATTTTCCACGTGAGATTTCCTGACGTGTTTTTAAGTCGATCTCTGTGATATTTGTAGTGTGTGTGTGTGTGTGTGTGTGTGTGTGTGTGTGTGTGTGTGTGTGTGTGTGTGTGTGTGTGTGTGTGTGTGTGTGTGTGTGTCTGTGTGTGTGTGTGTGTGTGTGTGTGTGTGTGTGTGTGTGTGTGTGTGTGTGTGTGTGTGTGTGTGTGTATGTGAAAATAGACATCCAGACATAAAGACAGATAAAACATACATACATACATACATATATACATATACATACATACAAACAGACAGACAGACAGACAGAAAGGAAGAAAGAAAAAAAAAAGAAAGACGAACAAAAAGACAGCCACAAGCAGCCTGTAAGGAGCAGGTCTGGGCAGCTTTCCAGCATCACTAAGAAAAATAGAGAGGTTGAGAAAACACACACACACACACACACACACACACACACACACACACACACACAACAATGAAACACAAGAGACAAGACACAAGCAAGAAAAAAAAAACAAGGACGAAGGAAATAGAAACAAGAGACAAAGGAGAAGGAAAGAATGTACGAACAAGAAAAAAAAAGAGTCAAAGAAGATAAACAATAGAAACACGACACATGAGAAAAAAAAAGACAAGGAAAAAAGGAACAAGGGAGAGGAAAGGAAGAAGCAACGGAAGTGAAAAATAGGAACACGAGACAAAAGTGAAGGAAAAGACGAGGAAAGAAGAAACGAAATAAATAAATAAAAAAAAGAGGAAATAAACATGAAAATGTCAACATAATGTGATGATAATTTTCCACGTACAAGAAAGTATCAGTGGTTGTTGTTGTTTATCGTGAGACAAAGACAAAGGTGCGAAATGTTGTCAGCGTTAATTAATTACTATGAGGAATGAAAGGGATTGTGTGACTTGCTTTTATGTTCACTCCATTATAGACAACCCTTTGTGTCCCTTCCTTCTGAGCCCCGCCACAAGACACACTCAGCTGGTAATAATGAGACGACAGTGTGTGTGTGTGTTGAGTGCGGATCTTAGTCCTGTTAATGAGTTATATAACTGGTCTTTGAAAAGTCTTCTTGATGTCAGGGGGAACACATGCAACGACCTGTGTTATACTGAGTCAGGATACCCACCATTAAAAGTTCTGGTTAAGAAAAGGCAAAGGATGTTCATTGCAAGTAAGTGGGAAGAAAGGCAGACGATGGACGATGATCCATTTTCGTTTGTAGTTAAGACAGTATTTGATACAGGAGGTAATACCAGACTATACCTGACAGGCTTGTTGCATGAGAACCCTGATGACATACAGGTGGGATGGGATGAACTAAAAAACTGTGTGCTAAATTCAGCATTATCAAGAATAATTACTTATAGAACTATAATGAACCCAACCTTGGCAGTTCACCCATTATATCAAACGAACTACAAAGTAAGTGAATTACATAGGTCCGCTTTCACCCGATTCCGTGTGTCAGCACTTTCTCTGGCAGTGGAGGTGGGTAGGTGGAGTAGAAGGAGCCGCGGTTGCCTCCCACTGGCAGAGAGGGTGTGTACTTTTGGGGATGTTCAGACAGAGGGGCATGTTATTCACTTCTGTCCCTTAACACAACATATTGGAGACATTTACCGGATTTCTACTATTCAAGAGCTATGTACGACACAAGCTAATTACGCACTCTTATGTAAGATAGTTTGGGATGTGTTACAAGTCTATCAGAACTAAACTTGAATCATGTCGATGAAAGTTGTGTATATTTTTTGAATGGGAATAATATTATTTGTGTACATTTTTCTCTCGGTAGGTAAAATAGGAGTTTAATGCAGATGATGCATCTGTTCGTTTGTTATTATTATTATCATTATTATAATTTTTTGTTTTTTAAGTATTTTGATGTATTTTATTGTAGGAGGTATAGACTTGGTTTTGTTTTGTTAACTGAGACTTTCGAATTTTGTGTTTAACTAGGCTTGAATTATATCCATCAGCTTTGTGTATACTATTAAATGAGAATAATAGACTTTCAGATAATGGACATATGTTCATTTATTATTAATTTTTGAAAAGTATGCTAATGTATTTCGTTATTAGAGGTATAAATTAGGTTTTATTTATTATATTGTACTATTAACCGTGTCGTTGATTAATCTTAATAATTTCGTATGTCGTTATCCGTTTTCTTTTGCATCTTAAGTTTATCGATATTTTGTTAATTGTGACACTTTAAAGTTTTTATGCCTTAATATTTCTAGTTTTGTCTCATACAATCACATTGCTACAGTCTTGTGTGGTGGACCAATAGCACCTTGGTTGTATCTCTTTTAGAAGGTCACTCATCGTTCGTTAGGTTCATTGTGTTGTATGGGTTGTTGTAGTCAATAACATAATAATAATAATAATAATAATAATAATAATAATAATAATAATAATAATAATAATAATAATAATAATGTGTGTGTGTGTGTGTGTGTGTGTGTGTGTGTGTGTGTGTGTGTGTGTGTGTGTGATACTGGTTCGTATTCTGAAACACTTCCTTCTCTCACGCAGAATATTTTCAGAGGGCACAGAGATAAACAGTTGTGTTCTAAATGGTGCCTTCTTCAGTGAATGGGCAGAATTCTTGTTAAATTATCACTGCAGTCATAGAAACATCCTTGATAACAACCTTGCCTGTCAGTACAGCTTGATACAGCTTGATAAGAAAAAAAGTCGAGAAGAAACGAGGTCCATTACCGTACCACGAATCAGGCACTGTTAGGTATACTACTACTACTACTACTACTACAGTTATCAATATTAGAGACAAGTGTCATGAAGCAAGCTTTTTTAATTATTTTCGTTCTTGGTTTCTTTAGGGGAACAATAAATGTAACTCGCCTCAAAAGACACACACACACACACACACACACACACTCTCTCTCTCTCTCTCTCTCTCTCTCTCTCTCTCTCTCTCTCTCTCTCTCTCTCCATCCCCAACCTGTCTGAGTGTCTGATCCCAATGATTCCTGTGACTACTATCACGCTCCACGGTGGGGATGAGATGTGGCAATCACGATCATGCGAGAAACGCGAGGCCCACCTTGGCCAGACATGAGTGTTCGGTTGTGTCATCCAAACACTCAGGTAGACCGATTCCTTAGAGGTGACCAGACGCCGCGGGGTCATCTGTAATCTACATAAAAAAAATCCATTGTCTGCAAACTCTCTACAGGTACTGATTAGGAAGAAGAAACCAACAAGAATTTAACTATTCCTTACCAGCGTCATCCTTCTTCTTACGCCACATTAAATACAAATATTAAGTTCTCTTTGTTTGATTTTAATGCTGCTTGCTAAGAATATTAAACTTTTAAAATATCAACAGATTTTCTTAAAGCATCTACCCACAAGCATATCCTGAGCACAGAACACGGAATGCTCCTCAGACGTTGTTAACCTCAATGCAGCTTGATTGAGACTGCTACTTATAAGATATCAATAGATCTTCTCAATGCATCTGTCCCCACGCCAATCCTGGGAGCTGACAATGGAATACTCCTCAGACTGGAGCACGTCCTTGGTGGTGAATGCTGACGGCGACCCTTGAGCCAGATGATCAAGGCTTTTGCTGCCAGAGCTTAACATGCCCTTCCTTTGAACCATCTGACCGAGTCAGCGGCTTAACGCCGTCTGTTTTCACGGTGTATATAATACGTAACAAGAGCGGAGCTCGAAATAGAAGGGTGGGCTAAAGCAAAAAAATTGGTAGTGACCTAAAATTAGCCCTGTATTCTGATCCCGAAAATAGCAGCTTAGGGTTTTCCCGTAATTCTAATTCCTCTAATATACTGTAAAGTACAAAAAATAATAAATAAAAAATATATAAATTCTCAAGTTTTGCAAGGAGGTTGTAAGAACACCAGGGGACTTTGGCCTCAAGGAAAATGAAACACACAAAAGGGAGTGCGACATGCCGGCTTCTGAACACTATACCACTGCAAATCTCCGCACTCCTTTCCGACAGGCAACTTGATCTAGACAGCTACAGACCAGACGGCAACACTCAGAAAACACTCCAACACCAAATGCGGCTTGTCACCACCACACACTTCCGCTGCCTCACAAAATCATCTCCCTCAGCAACTTAATTGATGCGCCTCGTCCACACATGTCTGGGACACGCCCCACCCAGCTCGTGTGAAATGACTAAAGAGTTATAATAGTTGGGAATGAACGGCAGCACCCACTCACTTCCTGCAGACTATTTCACAAGCGCGATAAGACTGACCACTGATTCCTCACTACCAGATGTTTGAGACGCAGTCATGCATTCCTGATTTTTTTTTTTTTTCTCTCTCTTTTAAGGATTATTTTCAGAGGCTACTGAGAATATTAGTTGTTTTTTTTTTCTGTTCTGTTGATGGTGTACAGCTCATGTTCACCAATGACAATGATCTGGAAGACATCTCTTGTAACTCTATCGGTTTCCACTGAAGTCAATTAAAAGCAAGTGAAACAAGACGCCGAGACGAGGGCGCGACCACACAAAACCCGCCAAGGAAGACGCGGCATTCCAGCTTTTTCTTGGCCCATTCCACCAAGGCAGTAATTACAAACATTAATTGAACCCACCAAACTCATGAACATTTATCATTTGGGTGAAGGAAATTACAGAGACCCCACGGAAGAAGAAGGCAGGTTTCCATTCCCGCGGCTGCGTCCCTCACGCCAGCGAAGCATCACGATTACTGCACATGCTCAATAAAAAAATAAATAATAATAATAATAATAATAATAATAATAATAATAATAATAATAAATAAATAAATAAATAAAAAATAGCTGCACATTGTATCTTGGGTAATTCCTGCGCTTTCCTTCCTTGACTTCTGAGCAAGATGCCTAGATAAGTCATTAATATTTTTGTTTGGAATAATTTCGCTACTTTCTGGCGCTCATTTACCAAAACCTTTAATTGTGGGTGCGCAATAAAGGTACTGCATTATACTATATGTATATATATATATATATATATATATATATATATATATATATATATATATATATATATATATATATATATATATATATATATATATATATATATATATATATATATATATATATATATATATATATATATATATATATATATATGTCCACCTAAGCTTCCTTCACATATTGCTCACTTCACGCTAAGGTTGCAGCTCAAATAATCTCGTTTCGGTAATAGGCGTCAAGTATGAAGAGGGGAGCATAACGCGCGTATATTGTATTTCATTAGTAGCTTAATAGCGGGACTCAAAACCATCTTGCACTCCGCTCGTATTGAGGTCAAGCAGCGTACTTACCATCACCATCATCAGTAATAGTAGTAGTAGTAGTAGTAGTAGTAGTAGTAATATTATTATTATTATTATTATTATTATTATTAGTAGTAGTAGTAGTAGTAGTAGTAGTAGTAGTAGTAGTAGTAGTAGTAGTAGTAGTAGTAGTTGTTGTTGTTGTTGTTGTTGTTGTTGTAGTGAGCTTTTGTATGTAATATTTAGTAGTTTAAAACTAATATAACAGACCATTGATGAAAGGATATTTGTTTCTATTAAGTTTAATTCTCAGCATGTAATATTAAACAATTTAGAAAATTAGGATTTAGCAGCGAGTTAAAGCCTAATTAATATTGTGGCAGCAGTTGCGGTTATACTCTAAGGTTAAATGACAATATATTGTTTATTGTTAAATGAACATATATATTTTTTAAGATAACCTGAAAAAAAAAAAAAAAAGTGCGCAAAGGTTGTTTCTTGCCTCTTTATCAAAACATGTCTAGTTCACGATATTTAGAGTCTAGCCTACTCACTGACAAAAATGTTAAATAGCCGCGGTATCTTCACCGTGCAAAGGAGTAGTAGTAGTAGTAGTAGTAGTAGTAGTAGTAGTAGACAATAGAAGGAAGAAAACTTTCGATAAATTTTTTTTTTGTTCTCTCTCTCTCTCTCTCTCTCTCTCTCTCTCTCTCTCTCTCTCTCTCTCTCTCTCTCTCTCTCTCTCTCTCTCTCTCTCGTCGTGTATATATTTTTGCTGTTCTTAT
>NC_087152.1:25629316-25646816 GCF_035594125.1 Scylla paramamosain | reverse complement strand
CTTTCTCGTCTAAACAATTAGTACACACAGGTACGGCACGATACATCAAAGGTAAATATTTACACACAACAACTAATTAATAATAATAATGGTAATAATAATAATAATAATAATAATAATAATAATAATAATAATAATAATAATAATAATAACAATAATAATAATAATAATAATAATAATAATAATAATAATAATAATAATAATAATAATAACAATAATAATAATGATAATAATAATAATAACAACTACAACAACAAAAACAACAACAACAACAACAACAAAAACAACAACAACAACAACAACAACAACAACAACAAGGTGATTACTTTTCTAGCAACACTACCAAGAGCGAGAGAGACAAGAAGAATCAGTCTCACCTGTGCAATTAACATGCAAAGGTAAATAAGAGATAAACACTAAGGGTAGATACAACACCTGAACTAAATAATATTACAAGAACAAGGTAATTAATAATTTCCATCGCCACAAAAGGAGAACCAAGACTAATAACTTTCTCACCTAAGGAGTGAACACACACAGGTAAGGCAGGTGAGATGAAAGGTAAACACACAAATAACTTAGTAACAATCATACAGAAGGAACATTACTTACTGAAATACAAAATTGAGACAGTAAAGAGTAATATCCTTGTTCTCACCTGTGCTATTAATAAACACAGGTAGAAGAGAAGAGGACAGGTTCAATGAAAGGTAAATACATAAAGAAAGAAGAAAAAATGTTATAGGAAAGAGGATTATTGTCTTTTGGAAATGCACAACAAGGAGAGCAAGGAATAATAATCACTTTCTCACCTCAAATATTAATAGCCACAGGTAAGACAGATGGAATTAAAGGTAATTATATAAACAAAAAAGCAGGAAATATTACAAGAATAGAGGATTATTATTTCCTAACAATTCAATAAAAAGTAATGGATAATAACTCTCCTCTCACCTTAGCTATTAATAAACACAGATGAAGGACAACATGACAGGTGGAACTAAAGGTATGGTTACTTAAAAAATAAAAAAAAAAGAGGACAAAAATGTTACGCGAAAGAAGATTGCTGTCTTTTTAATCTACATGGAAAAAGAGAACAAGGAATAATCACCTTGTCACTTGAAATATTAATAGCCACAGGTAAGACAGGCAGGATTAAAGGTAAATAAATAAAAAAAGACCGAAAGTACTATACGAAAAGAGTATTATTATTTTAACTACTCATAAAAAATAAGGAAAAAATAACTTTGTTCTCACTAACAATACTCACAGATAGGACAGGTAAAGTAACTCCCAAAACTATCTTTAAAAAAATAAAAGGTAAATACATAAAAGACCAAAAGTATTATACGAAAAGAGGATTATCATTTTAACTACTCAATAAAAGCAAGGAAAAAATCACTTTGTTCTCACTAACAACACTCACAGGCAGGACACGTACAGTGGCTCCCAAAACTATCTTTAAGAAAAATAAAAGGTTAACATTCTGACACAATGGACGATATTATTTGACACGTTTGGTGATTACGGTGGCAACAGTTGGCAGCCCTGCACACTAGGGATGGTTGCCGTATATAATAACCAGGGCAATAGATCGACCAGGCAGCAGGTGTCATACTGTTCATTATGCCACAGTTCGCACCACACTTTACACATACTTGTGGGAGTTGCTGTACACTCAAAGATTAATACATAAACAAAACACAAAAAATATCATACAAAAACAGAATCAATATATATATATATATATATATATATATATATATATATATATATATATATATATATATATATATATATATATATATATATATATATATATATATATATATATATATATATATATATATATATATATATATATATATATATATATATATATATATATATATATATATATATATATATATATATATATATATATATATATATATATATATATATATATATATATATATATATATATATATATATATATATATATATATATATATATATATATATATATATATATATATTTAACTGCACAGTGAAAATAAAGTAAGAAATGATAAGTTTGTAAAATGAAAATAAAAACTGTGTGGTATTAAGCACCACAGATGTTAAGAGTAAATGGACAGACAAAAGAGCCAAATTATAATACAAAAAGATGATATTTATTTTTAAAACTACACAATTAAAAGTTCAGAAAAATAAATTTCTTCTCACCTTAGCTATTAATTATTTACCTATTTATATTAGCTATTTATTTAATTTATTTATATTAGCTATTAATTTATATAATATTATCATATTTCATAGAGGGACTGCCACGTGTAAGCCTGGCTGCTTCTTGCAGCTTCCCTTATTTGTTATGTTCTTATATTCTTATGTTCTTATGTTCCTTTTTTTGGATTTTATTGTTTTATTTTCTTCTTTACTTTCAATTTCTTCTTTCTTGATTTTGGTCGCTGATGACTTTTTTGTTCATTTTCTGATTTTATTTCTTCTTCTTTCTTGTTTTTGGTCGCTGATGACTTTTTTGTTCATTTTCTGCTTTTATTTCTTCTTTATTCTTGTTTTTGGTCGCTGATGACTTTTTTTTTCATTTTCGCTTTTTCTTTTCCTCCTCCTCCTTTTTTTTGGATTTTATTGTTTTAATTTCTTTACTTTCAATTTCTTCATTATTAACTTTGGTCGCTGATGACTTTTTTTTTGTTAATTTTCTGATTTTATTTCTTCTTCAATTTCTTCTTTCTTGATTTTGGTCGCTGATGACTTTTTTCGTTAATTTTCTGATTTTATTTCTTCTTCAATTTCTTCATCCCTGATTTTGGTCGCTGATGACTTTTTTTGTTCATTTTCTGTTTTTATTTCTTCTTCAATTTCTTCATCCTTGATTTTGGTCGCTGATGACTTTTTTTGTTCATTTTCTGATTTTATTTCTTCTTCAATTTCTTCATCCCTGATTTTGGTCGCTGATGACTTTTTTTGTTCATTTTCTGATTTTATTTCTTCTTCAATTTCTTCATCCTTGATTTTGGTCGCTGATGACTTTTTTTGTTCATTTTCTGATTTTATTTCTTCTTCAATTTCTTCATCCTTCATTTTGGTCGCTGATGACTTTTTTTGTTCATTTTCTGATTTTATTTCTTCTTCAATTTCTTCTTTCTTGATTTTGGTCGCTGATGACTTTTTTTGTTAATTTTCTGATTTTATTTCTTCAGTTTCTTCATTCTTATTTTTGGTCGCTGATGACTTTTTTTGTTCGTTTTATTTTATTTTCTCTTCCACACACACACACACACACACACACACACACACACACACACACACACACACACACACACACACTTTCTCCTTTCGTCCATGTTAGAATCCACATATGCACGCGCGCACGTACTCACGCACACACAAACGCACGTAAGACAATTAATCATGACTTTGAATATTATATAAGTTATGCCAATACATACACGCATTCATATATATGACTTCTACATGGCTATACATATAGGTACATATTCACACATATTTCATCATAACTTGGAACATTGTCAATATTATGATTGCCTTCTACATGGCTATACATATAGGTATACACACATACATTCACACACATTTTATCATGACTTGGAATATTGTCATGAGTACATATTCATGCATATTTCATCATAACTTGGAATATTGTCATGGGTACATATTCATGCATATTTCATCATAACTTGGAATATTGTCAATATTATGATGTCCTTCTATATGGCTATACATATATATATTTATCAGGACACACATACACACACATAAACACATATTAATAGACGCACATTAATAGACCATTTAATTTATTAAATGGCGCCTCACTGATGGGCGAGATTGTGGGCGTGGCGGCGGGCGTGGTGGGCGTGACGGTGGCCAGCGTGAGCGGCGTGGGCGGTGCGGCCAGCGGCCTCCAGACAGCCCTTGACAATTGCCTCCGCGCCGGTCACCTGGGTGCGCGGGCCGCGCAGCAGCACGGTGCGAGACACCTTGTCTGTTGCTGGCGGCACTCTCACCTGCACGTCAGGGAACTCCTGCAGTAGTCTCCTGACAGTCGCGCCGGCGGGACCCACCACGTGGCACCGCTGGCGTGGCGTCACCGCCACTTGCGCCTCGATCACCTCGGCCTGCCGCAGCAAGGCCTCGAGGCGCGCCAGGGCGGCGGGAACCTGCCGGGCAGGTCCGCACAACCTGATGGTGGCGGTGCGGGTGTCTGAGGGAGGCGGCACACTCACTCGCACGCCAGCGAACTCTTGGCACACTTCCCGCAGTGTGGCGCCGCGTGGGCCGACGATGTAGCGCCGCATGTGGGGCGCTACGGCGAGAGTGGCCTCCTTCTCTTCCTCCTGCCAAGAGCGGCGCACGCTGTCCAGCGCACGCTGCTGCTTGGCTCTCTCAGCCCGCTGCTTTCCTTTCTTCGCCTCGAGCTGCTGGCGTCGAGGAGACTCGATGGCGGCCTTCACCTCAGGCAGGCTAGGCGCCTTCACCTTCTTGGGCCTGTTCTTACCGCGGCCCACCACCGCCTTGCCCTCTGAGTCCCTCTTAGGGGGGTCTGGGTCCTCAGGGGTCTTCGCCACAGCCACAGGTTTCCATTTTCATCCCTTCCTTACTACCCTCTCAAACCTCGCCCCTACCCCCTCAAATTTTGCTAATTTCTTTTACTGCAAAATAAAATTTAAGGTGGCCTCTGATTGGTGGACTGGTGCGTGATCAACTCCAAGCTCACGGCCAGGAGAGAGTCAAGGCTCACCGCTCTGAGTTATGTTCACTACATGTAAAGGCATCAACTGTACATAACAAGTGGCTGCACTAAAGCTGTTATCTACACTATACATCAATACTTAACAGCTTATCCTAATACAGTGACAAACGACACACTGAAAAGAGAGAGAGAGAGAGAGAGAGAGAGAGAGAGAGAGAGAGAGAGAGAGAGAGAGAGAGAGAGAGAGAGAGAGAGAGAGAGAGAGAGAGAGAGAGAGAGAGAGAGAGAGAGAGAGAGAGAGAGAGAGAGAGAGAGAGAGAGAGAGAGAGAGAGAGAGAGAGAGAGAGAGAGAGAGAGAGAGAGAGAGAGAGAGAGAGAGAGAGAGAGAGAGAGAGAGAGAGAGAGAGAGAGAGAGAGAGAGAGAGAGAGAGAGAGAGAGAGAGAGAGAGAGAGAGAGAGAGAGAGAGGGAGGGAGGGAGGGAGGGAGGGAGAGAGAGAGAGAGAGAGAGAGAGAGAGAGAGAGAGAGAGAGAGAGAGAGAGAGAGAGAGAGAGAGAGAGAGAGAGAGTGTGTGTGTGTGTGTGTGTGTGAATGACACAGAAAACCGACACATATGATAGTCTATACACCTCGTCGGAGATTTACGATTTCATTAATATGATGCAATGAATCCTGATTTTCAGAATATGAATTGCAGTTTGGAGAGTATTGATATCAGTATTGATATCAATATTGATATCGATATTGATATTAGAGGCTCCTTGGAAAGGTTAGGGCACACGGGATAGATGGAAAGGTGTTAGGCTGGATAAAGTCATGGCTAAGCGACAGACGACATAGAGTAGTAATAAACGGCTTTAAATCTAAGTGGGGTCATGTAATTAGTGGGGTGCCACAGGGATTAGTATTAGGGCCATTGTTATTTTTAATATACATATATATATATATATATATATATATATATATATATATATATATATATATATATATATATATATATATATATATATATATATATATATATATATATATATATAATTCCATTTTCCAAGTCATTGATATATATATATATATATATATATATATATATATATATATATATATATATATATATATATATATATATATATATATATATATATATATATATATATATATATATATATATATATATATATATATATATATATATATATATATATATATATATATATATATATATATATATATATATATATATATATATATATATATATATATATATATATATATATATATATATATATATATATATATATATATATATATATATATATATATATATATATATATATATATATATATATATATATATATATATATATATAAATATAAATATATATATATATATATATATATATATATATATATATATATATATATATATATATATATATATATATATATATATATATATATATATATATATATATATATATATTTATATATATATATATATATATATATATATATATATATATATCAATGACTTGGAAAATGGAATTAGTAGTGATGTTAGTAAATGTGTGGATGACACGAAGATAAGTAGATTAATTAGGTCAGAATCGGATGCCATCGCCTTGCAGGCAGATTTAGATAGGATGAACGAATGGACAGACAGATGGCAAATGCAAATTTAACATAAAAAAATGCAATGTGCTTAGCATAGGTACAGGAAACCCCACACAGTAGATACACAATAAAGAACTGAGCTCTGGTAAGTTCATGGTACGAAAAAGATTTAGGAATTATAGTAAGCTCTGAACTTCGTCTAAGAAAGCAATGCCATAGAGGCCAGAAACGAGG
The DNA here is from genome assembly GCF_035594125.1 of Scylla paramamosain. Taxonomy (NCBI): domain Eukaryota; kingdom Metazoa; phylum Arthropoda; class Malacostraca; order Decapoda; family Portunidae; genus Scylla; species Scylla paramamosain. Next base: position 25,640,252 of record NC_087152.1, on the reverse strand, counting down.
CAAATAGTGTATTAGGATTAATTTTTAGGAGTGTTAAAAGTATAAGGCCTGAAGTAATATTAAAGTTATAGTTGACGCTGGTCAGACCTCATCTAAACTACGCTGTGCAGTTCTGGTCGCCATATTACAGGAAGGATATAAGTCTATTAGAATCAGTACAGAGGAGAATGACTAAAAGGATACAGGGGATGAGGAATATTCCTTACGAGGCGAGATTGAAGCTATTAAATTTACATTCTTTAGATAGACTTAGGTTAAGAGGGGACCTGATAGAAGTCTTTAAATGGTGTGTGGGTTATAACAAGTGGGGACGTAAGCAAAAACTCTTAGAATCAGTAACCAGGACAAAACAAGAAATAATGGGTTCAAGCTTGAAAAATTTATATTTAAAAAGAGAAAGGAAGAAATTGGTTCTCAAATCGAGTGGTAGATGAATGGAACGGACTCAGTAATCAAGTTTGTTTAGTGCTAAGACATTAGGGAGCTTTAAGAGAAGATTAGACGGATTTATAGATGAGGACGATAGGTGGAAACAGGTAGGTATATTTCATACAGGGACTGCCACGTGTAGGGCCTGATGGCTTCTTGCAGCTTCCTTTATTTCTTATGTTCTTATGTTCTTAATAATCACTGATAAATAACAAAAGGAAAACTTGAATTGAAGGTAAAAACGAAAAGAAAAATAGAATAAATCTTATACGAAAAAAAAATCATATTTTTTGTTTAACTGTGGAATGAAAAGAAAATAAGAAAAAGCAATCGTCCTCTCACCTGAGCTGTTAACATAACCACAGGCAGGACAGGTACAATTAAAGGTAACCACATCAGCAAAAGAACATGAATATTATACAAAAAGAACATCATCGTTGTTAAGTAGTAATGGAATATATGAAAGGCAAATACTTGTACAAAACACCAGAAATATTAATACAGAAAGATGGTCATTATTTTTGTTTAGCTACATAATAAAAACGTGAACGAGCAACAGCCAGCAGTAAGGATACACTGGCTTGGGAACAAAGCTAGACAGGTGAGACTGAAGTGGTCTGGACGTGTCAGGAGGAGAGACGAGGAATATGTGGGAAGGAGGATGCTGGAGATGAATGTACCAGGCGGGAGAAACTCAACTGGAGTGAGTGATAAGAGAAAGACATACGAGAATGTTTACTGATGTAATGAAAGAAGACATGCTCGTAGTGAGTGTGACTGAGGAAGGGCAGAAGACCAGGCGTTGGAGGTTGCTTCTCTCTGTGGTGACCCCTGACGGAAGCAACCCACAAAAGAAGTAGGGACATAAATAAGCAGACTGGAACACAACTAGACGAGAGATTATTAACTCCTTACTTCCTTTCTTCCCTGCAATACAAGTTGTGAGGAACAGTGAGGAACAGATAAGGAGAAGGAAAAATGACAAACAATAAATGTAAACAATAGCAAACTGGAAATGGAAAGAGAAAAGAAACATGATAACACACACAAAGTAAAACACTGAAATGTAACCACAAGAAAATACAACAACAAAACAAATAAACCTCAAAAGGAAACTCAAACGAAAGAAGGCAAACACACACACACACACACACACACACACACACACACACGAAGTAAAACACGAAATCTAAATTACACGAATTAAAAAAAAAAAGACAAGACGAAAACAACGTAAAAACAAAATTTAAATCAAACAAAAGAAAAAAAACACTGAAAGAAAACAAACACACAAAAAAATAAAACAAAAAGAAAAAAAGAAAAAACCAAAAAAATATAAAACAAAAATAAACAGAAAACCCAAAAATCTAGAGCAAGCGAACGAGAGAGAAAAAAAGAAGAAAAAATCGCACGAAAGACAAAATGACGAAAAGAAAAAGAAAATAAAACCCTAAACTCGAAACACACACACACACACACACACACACACACACACACACACACACAAATAAAATAAAATAAAATAAAATAAATAAATAAATAAATAGATAAAAAACACAAGAGCAGTTCATTGACCTCGCCTCGCCTCTCGTCGCCTGGCCTGTTACCTTAATGGAAGCACACCTAATAAAAAGAAGACAGGTAGGTACAAATGGAAACACAGCTGAGAGTGACACCTGAGCATGTGTATGTACCTGCACGTCGCTCACTCTCCTGACACTCACCGGTAACACGTCAAGATGAAGTACAGATGAGGAAAAGAGCAATAAAAGTGGGAACTGAAGGGCTTGTTCGCTAACCACTTCCATTAACGACGGGAGGGAGGGAGGGAGGGAGGGAGGAGAGGAGGAAGGGTAGGAAAGAGAAGGAGGAGTAACATAAAAGAACACACACACAAAAAAAGTGATGACTCGTACGATAAAGTGAACACTGTCATCCTAAGTAAGAGACGCAGGAGAGTAAAGAAACAATGAAAGAAAATAGAGAAAGGAGTATGAAGAACAAATACAAGGATATAATGGTCTATAGGAAGGATAGCTGCTGAAACTACGCAATACTACTACAAATATGCATGCGAAAGAATAGGATAGAATAATGGCAAGGTTTACCCCCCCTCCCCCCACCATCCTTCTCCTCTGATATTGCACCTGAAAGGAAAGGACTTCGAGGAGAATATTATGTACCTCGTAGTAAAGGAACCCATGGAAATAGAAAAAAAAAAAGTAATGATAATAAACACAGGAAGATACTGGTTTGTATTTTTAGATGTTTTAGTGTTTTACATCGGCTAATATTAACAGCGACTACTGAAGTTGAGACAGTTTTCAATTTGTTTTATTTTATTTATTTATTTATTTATTTATTATTTATTTATTTATTTATTTATTTATTTATTTATTTTTTTTTTTTTTTTTGTGTGTGTGTGACAGGTTAACGAGAATTGAGCGTCGCCAATATGTTAACATCCATGAGGTCACGAATAATGGTCTCTGTGTGCGGCTCTTCAAAGTATTCCTGATGAGAGAGCAAAGCCTTTAAGAACATGTGCAGTGTGTCACAATAGCAACACTCTGACATACTGCACATATTGTCTTCTTTTTACAATTTCAACTACTTTTTTATTATTTATTCCAGTATTTTGTAATAAGTATGATTGTTACCTTATTAATATTGTTTCATCATATTGTATAATTTTTCTTCTAGTTAACATATTTACAAGGAATTCATTTCTTCTTTATTTTTTTTTATAAAATATTTTGGTCGTATAAAGGCTGGCCTTAATCCAACAGCTGACATGACTGTAACACATTTGTTTGGCCAGCAATAAATGTTTGAAATGTTTCAAATGTTTGGAACATCAGACCATAAGAACACAAGACAATTAGAAAAGAGCCAGTTGACCTACACGAGGCATTCCCTGTATGAAAGACACTTGTGTGCACCTGTCATTCCTGTCCATAACTCTGTCTCTTTTAAAACTCCCCATTGCCTCACCACCACCACCACCACCCTCATTAATGAGTCATTTAACCAGTCATTTACCAACCTGTTTTAAAGTCTTTTTTTTTTTTCTCTCTCCTTAAATCTATGTTCAGTGACCTTGGGCCGCCTGTTGAGTACATAGGATGGCCAGTCCCTTTCTGCGCCGCCTTTATATTCCCAGTGTTAGCTGACAGTAGCCATATTAAGGGTGGGCGAACCTTGGAGTGGGCAGTGGCGACCCTGTCAGGATGCTAATTGTTCATGTATCATCATTAAGCGCAAGGGATATCAAGTTGCTTTAACTACAACTATCAACTTGAGTCTGCTTCATGTAAGGACCTCTACTTATCTTATTTCGTATCAAGACGGGGTGAACCAAAGAGCTCCCAACAGCGACTCTGCTAGGATATTATTTTGCCTCTTATATAAGGTTTCCAGCTCCTTTAACTACAAGTATATTCAACTTCAGTCTGCTTCATATGTCACAGCAAGGCCGGGTATCCTAGGAGCGGGCAAAAGCCACTCTGCCTGGACACTGATTGTCTACCTGTTATCTAATAAACGCAAAAGGATGTCCAGCTCCTTTAACCACAAATAAAATCTCATCAACTTTGGTCTCTTCACATGAGAACACACGAGAAGAACCAGAAGATTTATCGGTCTGCATCGAGAGTGTGTCCATCTATTTACTAACGGCAGTGAAGTACGTGTGGAAGAACAGGAGAGATACATAACAAGGCTCTCTCCACGTCCACCTGTCCCTCCACCACTTCTACCTATCTTTTGTCCCCGTCTAGTCCTCAATAAAACGTGCATTTTTTTTGTACCCCAAGCCCTTTACCACAATAAACAAATGACACTCACCTATGCCACTGATGAGAACACAGGGCAAGGTGAGATTTAGTGCTACAGTCTTCACGGATGGATGGATGGATGAGTGGATGGATGGATGGATGGATGAGAGGATGGATGGATGGATGGATGGATGGATGGATGGATGGATGGATGGATGAGCGGATGGATGGATGGATGGATGGATGGATGAATGAGTGGATGGATGGATGAGTGGATGGATGGTTGAATGGATGAATGGATGGATGGATGAATGGATGAGAGGATGGATGGATGGATGGATGGATGGATGGATGGATGGATGGATGAGTGGATGGATGGATGAGTGGATGGATGGATGAATGGATGGATGGATGGATGGATGAGAGGATGGATGGATGAGAGGATGGATGGATGGATGGATGGATGGATGGATGGATGGATGGTCTGGACAGCAAACATTGTTGCCAAAATGTTATGTAAATGTTTCCCAAATGTGTGCCAGCTGTATAAGTTAGTGGATGTATAAGTTACGATCTTAAGTTAGCAAGATCGTAGGTTGTATTAGTATGTTATAAGTTACCTAGGTGTATTAGTTAATAAGTTACTCGATCATAAGTCACATTAGTGTGTAACATTGTAAGATGTATTAGTTAATAAGTTACTCTATCATAAGTCACATTAGTGTGTAAGACTGTAAGATCTATATTTACTTGCAGTACATGTCAAGTACAATTTTCAAGTAATGAGAATACTTCTTTGAAAGTAGATATATAGATAAATGAAAAATAAGAATATTTAAAAATAAATTTCTAAAAAAATAATAGCTTTATAAACTGAAAGTTGTACTTCCTGTACCAAGCAATGTATATTTTCGTATTCTCTGGAAAGTAATAAACAAACAAAAGGAAGAAATCTGGGTTTGATTTGAAGCAGAGTGGCGTCTCATCACGTTGGAATCCTGATGCAAAAGAAACAAATACATGAACAAAACAGTAAATAGCAAGGAATGACAGAGTTGTGTTGTGGCGAGGCGATGTCTGCACTGCACGGCCTCACTGCGCCTTGCTCCGCCCTGCTCCTGCTTATATCACACACACACACACACACACACACACACACACACACACACACACTGTATCTCTCAGCGTCATTTGCCACAAGTATAAGTCAACAGCAATGAAGTGTTGCTTTACATAGAGAACCCACACAGCGCCTCAAGACTCAATTCGTCCCCTTCTCTCTTCGACACAACCTTCCACACAAACATTCGCTCCCTTCTCGTCACACTTATCCATCCCTTCCTCTACACTGAGCATACTGGAGGATTTTTAGCTAGAATTCCTAAAATAAGAGCATAAGAAGTTAAGGGAAGCTGCAAGAAGCCACAAATCATTCATAAATCATCATTCATAAATGTATCTAATCTTCTTTTAAAGTTTTCTAACATGTCAACACTAACGACCTGATTACTGAGTCTATTCCATGCATCTACCACTCTATTTGAGAACGAATTCTTTCCTTTTTTTCTTTTTAAATGTAATTCTTTCAAGCTTGGAGCTGTTATTTCTCCTTTACTGATTACTGACCCAGAGAATTTTGCTTACGTCTCATCTGAAAATCTCACCTCTTGCTAAAACGGTTTCCATGAAGTTATGTGTTGTGTCTCGTCTCAGCATAGAAGCAACAGGCAACTACAGGTGCCGATAATATTGATATAACATTAGCGTCTTCATCAGAGGGCTGGCTTAAGTTAGGTTACGCTACGTTACGTGTATACTATTTCAGTTCTTTAATCTCACTGCTGATTCCGTCATTGCGTAGGTAGCAATGTGTGTGTGTGTGTGTGTGTGTGTGTGTGTGTGTGTGTGTGTGTGTGTGTGTGTGATGAGCTGCCTATCCCCTTTGCAGTAAATATAGTAAATGGAGAGAGGGAAGAAAAATGTAAATTAAAAGATATGAGACACTGAGAAAACATGGACGAAGGAGGGAGAGGAGAAAGAAGAAGAAAGAAATAAAGAAAAGTCGAGAAAGGAGAGAAAAAATACTCAAGGAAGGGTAAATAGAAAAGATTTTTTACCTTGAAAGAAAAATGGAAGAGAAAAATAAGAACAAAAGAGAAAGAAAGAAAAGACGAAAATGTAAAGAAAAGATGAAAGAGGAACAGAGGAAGATAGTGAAAGAAAAGTAGAAAAAGGAGTAAATCTATAAATAATTCTCATTTTTCTCTCTCACTCACTCTTCACTTTCTTTCTCTTCTTCTCCATCTCCCTCTCCCACTCACCCTCTCTCTTCCTCATCATCACTCCAAGACCACCACATCATTTTGCAGAACTCCACTCCCTCTCCTTTTTCCTCTCTCCCACTGCCACTCTCCCCCCCCCCCTCTCTCTCTCTCTCTCTCTCTCTCTCTCTCTCTCTCTCTCTCTCTCTCTCTCTCTCTCTCTCTCACACACACACACACACACCTGGTAGCCGTCGTAGGTCCAGGACGCCCACATCTTGCAGGACTGGACATCAAAGGGGAAAAAACTCCACGTTCATGTCACAGGAGGACTTGTAGATGCCGGGAGACAGCCACGTCACCTCCCCGCTCGAGGTGACGATCACGTTAGTGTTGATGGTGGCGGCAGAGTGCTGGGCGTCCGTGCTGAGGGAGAAGCGGAGCACGGGATGATGAGGTGGTGGTGGTGGTGGTGGTGGTGGTGGTTTTAGTGATGTTGCTGATGTTGTTGTTATGACTTTTACTACTTCTACAATTACCGGTATATGCTGCTTTTACTACCACCATTACTACTGCTACTACTACTACTACTACTACTACTACTACTACTACTACTACTACTACTACTAATAATAATAATAATAATAATAATAATAATAATAATAATAATAAACTAATAATAATAATAATAATAATAATAATAATAATAATAATAATAATAATAATAATAATAATACCACTACCACTATCACTGTGTGTGTGTGTGTGTGTGTGTGTGTGTGTGTGTGTGTGTGTGTGTGTTCCTTCCAGAGAAGAACAAAATAATTTCCACAAGTGAACTATTTTCCTTGCGTTGAGTTAGTGGTATTCCTGGAATGGCTCCATGCGGCGTGCCGGGGTTCACCTTACAGTGCAGCTCAGCGTCCCCTTGTGTGGTGGAAGAGATCAGTGCCTTCCAGGAAACAACTATTTAATGAACCTAGTTAGTAATTCAACAGATGGACAGGAACGTACGTGGAAAAGAAACGAAAAATATTGGACAAATAAATAAATAAATAAATAGATAAATAAATAAATAAATAAAATAATTAAACAAACAAATAAATAGTTCAATAAATCAAACAGATAGTAAATAAATAAATAAGTAAGTGAATAAAGATAAATTTAACCAGTTTTCACCGTTCACTAAAAGGAAACCCTCTCCCCCCCAAAAAAAAAGGACCACCATTGCCTAGACAAAAAGTGAAGGCGTGGCTACTGACGAATAACAAAACACTTAAGAGAATTATAGATTTCAATCAGGAATATTTCAAATTTCAGCAGATTAAAAAACAACAATATCAATAACAACCAATAACAATAACTCTCTCTCTCTCTCTCTCTCTCTCTCTCCAGCCTTCACAAGGAGCAGACGTGTGTTGTGGTGGTCCTGAACATTTACTCTCCAATCTCTACTGGACATATTCCTGCTCTAGCCCTGTCAAAATGGATACCTCGAGCTTGAAGACTCTTTTGGCTACACAAGATCAAGCTTATCGTAATGCTTTAGAAACTTTCTTGAAAAATGTGAAAGACGATATGAGGGCAATGCAAACTAGCATTAATGACCTTACCACTAGCCTGGAATTTACTCAACGAGAAGTAGAGGATTTGAAGCAGGAAGTGAAACAACGTAAGGAAGAAAATAGAACCCGCCGTTAATGGAAAAAATTGACAAGAGTGAAGAAAGATGTAAGGAATTAGAAGACAGAGCGAATTATCAGGAGGATTATAACCGGCGAAACAACCTGCAAATTGTTGGTGTTGAAGAGCCGCCAGAGGGAGAAACATGGGAACAGACAACTGTTAAGGTCTCGGAACTCCTAACCAATAAGTTTGAGCTACCAAACATCGAGCTGGAGCGTGCACACTGTGTAGGACAACGTGACGCCCATCGGCACCGCACCATTGTCGCCCGCTTTACAAGGTATGGAGACCGAGAGGCTGTCATGAGGAACTTAACAAAGCTAAAAGGAACAAGAATTTATATCAACGAAGATCTGTGTCCAGCATCCCAGAACATACGAAAAGCTCAAATACCAGCCATGAAACAAGCTAAAAGTGAGGGAAAAGTGGCGTACTTCTGCCACACTAAACTGATTATTAAGGAACGACCGAACAGTGACGGTTCATCGAGGAGGGTCGTTACTACAAGTGCCTCGACTCATGGATCGTCTGACCGGCCTGATGACGTGTCGAGTGGCGGCAGCGCAGTGGGCAGCGACGGCAGTGTGGTGGTTGTTAAAGGCCGGGACACACTTCCCGATGAGGATAGTACTGTCACCGCCGCCACGATGCCTCCTGCTGCTGACGGCTCATCTGCCGTGACTACTGGTGGTGTGACCAGCGCTGCTGACAGGAAGAAGGACGCCGCGACGACCAGGGACAACATGACAGCTAGTAGGACAGAGGCTCAACGGACAACGAGATCCTCCCATGGAGGAAGATAAGGTGTTCAGATTGTTAATGTTATATTGACTACTCCATACCTAACTTATGGCTACCAATCCTATTTTTCCGTTTCATAGTTTAAACAACAGTGATCTGATTAATATTTTAAATGAAGATTCCTCTCATAATTTTCCCTTAAGTGTTATCGAAACAATGACATACGACCCTGTCAAAGATAATGATGCTCATACAATAGATGATTCACTCTTAAATAATATCCTTAACGAACCTAAGTGTAGTTATTATTTTAGCGATACAGAACACTCTATACCCTCTAACTTACTAGAACTTCCTTAAATATCCTGTTACACAACATTAGTAGTGTACCATTACATCTTGACATTTTACTTGATCAATGTCTACCTTCATTTCATATGAAATTTCATATTATAGGTTTGTGTGAGACGCGCCTTAGTGATGAAATTTGTTTTCATTATAAAATAAGGAATTACAATGGATATTTTAAAAACAAGAACACCAGTGGTGGTGGTTTAGCTCTGTACCTGCACAAATTATACGAAGGCTCTCTCATGCAGAACTATACTTTGCAATTACCATACTTAGAATCTTTGTTTCTTGCTGTAACACAACCGTATAAGTTTGTAGTAGGTTTACTTTACAGACCACCAAATTCAAGTATTAGTGACTTTTTGTCATCATTAGAGCTCTTGATTGGTCTTATAAGTAGGGCACAATTACCATGTTATATTTTAGGTGATTTTAATATAAATTTACTGGCTAAGCATGACTGTGTACAAAGCTTATCCGATTTATTTTACCCATACTCATATTTTCCAGTGATAACTAAAGCAACAAGAGTTACTAAGTCGTCAGCCACATTAATTGATCATATATGGACGAATGATGTAAATTATAATTTTAGTGGAATAATTTATTCATCAATCAGTGATCATTTCCCAGTGTTTAGCTCGTTTTCTGCACCGTCATTTCACAAGTATTCGGATAAAATCATAACTAAAAGGATGATAAATGACAATTATGTAAATGATTTTACAGCTGAGCTACAAGAATATAACTGGGTAGCAGTCATGACCAGCCCTTGCGTAAGTGACTGTTTAGACGCATACATAACTAAATTTTCAAGCATCTATAACAAACATTTTCCAATTAAAACCTTCATAATCAAAGATAAGTATAGTAATAATCCTTACATAACTCAAGGCCTACGGAAATCTATAAAACAAAGAAACAGACTACAGAAACTTTACGCAAAATGGCCATTAACTTACAGTGCAATATTAAAAAAAAATATAGAAATACATTAACCTCTTTAATCAGGATTGCCAAAGATAATTATTATAAGTCTAAATTTAAAGAAAACGCAGGAAATACTAAGAAAACCTGGGAGATGATTAATGGTATTATGGGTAAGTCTTCGGGAAAACTAAGTCTATAACATTTCATGGCAAGACTATTTCCCAGAGCAATGAGGTGGCTGAAGCTTTTAATGATTACTTCAGTAGCGTTGCAAACAGCCTTGTTACAAACATTCCTCCACCACCAGTGCCATTCACTCGCTACTTACCGGAACCGACTCTATTTTCATTTTTTATTGAGCCAACCGTTCAAAAAGAAATTGAAAATATAATAAAACACTTGAAAATAGCTTCTCCCGGCCATGATGATATAGACATTAAAGTAATAAAAAAGTGCAGTAATATAATATCCCCATTTTTAACTTGCATAATTAATAAGTCTTTTTCAAAAGGCACTTTTTCTAAACATCTCCAGATGACCAAAATTGTTCCAATGTTTAAAAAAGGTAATAAACTACTTCATACAAATTATAGACCATAGCTATCTTAACAACTTTTAGCAAAATATTTGAAAAGGTAATGGCCTCAAGACTCATGGACTATCTCACTCAAAATTCAATATTAACAGACCAACAGTTTGGATTTAGACCTCAATATAGTACAGAATTGGCTTTGCAACAGTTATGTCAATATGTTTATGATG
>NC_087152.1:25614316-25624316 GCF_035594125.1 Scylla paramamosain | reverse complement strand
TGGGAGGTGATTTGCTCCTCCACTCATCTCCAGGTTATCGGAAACGTGTGCCGGAGACATATGGCTTTAAGATACTCCAGCTAGAGGTGCAATATGAAGCAGAATATACTGCCCCGCCAGCCGGCCAGGATGTTAATAGATGCGCCGCCAAACCCTCAAGCTTCCTCGCTAATATTATGTGAAGACGCTGGCCAGCCGAGGCGTGGGAGAGTGTGAGGCAGAGGGAGGGTCTCTGCCACCGCCCACCACAGACCTCATTTCATCTTCCACACCAAGACAGTTTGTTTATTCATATGTCTGGCTGTGATCACTACCGGGATTTGTAATAGATGGCATCTGGAGCTTCCACATCTTCCTCTCTTACTTTTACTGGGTGCAAGTGTAGCAAACTCGCGCAATTGTGTCCTTGACTTGCTTCTGCCTGGGAGGAAGATATGAAGGGAAACTTTGTGCACGAACGTATTCCAATCTTGCTTCTTTTGTCCTTGCTGTGTTCTAGGAGTGCGTACGTTGCAAATATAAATAGGTGACACACAACAAACATTCCTGAGGCCCCAAACTAATCAATGCATAATATAGTACTGTATATGATATTTTTATTTATTTTTTTTATAAAATATACTAGTAGATGAAGTTAACGCATCCCTGTTTGTCAGAAGGCACCGATGGTCAGCTGTGTGGCCGAGGCGTTCTTGATTTACGCAGCACGACGCTCCATAATTTAAGTGCTGTCTCTCTCTTAGGCGAAATCGCTCATAACAAGTAAAATAAAAATAAAAGTTTTGGTCGCCTTAACTTAATTTTTACTTTTCTTTCCTGAAATGAGGATAAGGAAAGATACTCGAGTTGCTTGAACACTCTTAAGACCGTGCCAGCATTTGAAGACACTTTAATGTCTCCCCTGAGCAGCGTTTCTCTTAAAAGAAAATAATAAATTTTTCCGCTGCGTTAATCTCTCCTCTTTTGGACCCGGGCGGTGCAGGTGAAGAGCGAGGCCGGAATAAAGGCAGAATAGACCTGGAATATTTACTGTTGCCGCGAGAGGTAATTTTTGACTCGGTTTCCCCACCACTTTAATGCCTCGACTCCAGGGTGATTTTAAAGGTTTTCGTATTGTTTCGCTACATTGCTTTGTGCTCTTTTATCTTTCATCCGCCATATTTGTTAGGTTAATGATGTTTTGTGGTTCAGGTTCTCAGTTGTTTCTTTCTTAAGACTCTCTCTCTCTCTCTCTCTCTCTCTCTCTCTGGAAAAAAAGATCTTCACAATGCATACAGATTTCCCGTCACTTCATGGGTGTATTTTATGTTATTTCCATGTTAGCCTTTTTTTGTAGCAAAGGGAAAACATGTAACCTGCCTCCAATGCGGGTTGCGCAACTGACGGTCACGTGGCTGCGTGGGTCGCGTGTGGCTCGTTCAGGGAGCACAGTGAGGACATCGGGGCACATTCACGGCTTGCTGGGGCAGGACACGTGCTGCACATCTCCGTGTAGCTCAAAATGGCGCGTCTTGGTGCCAGTGTCTCGAGGATGAGGCGGCCACCAGGCGGCATTGTGGGTCAGAGGGAATCATCACCATTACTGCCGCCCACACACTCCAGCACGGGCTTCATGTGTGCCACCCACGCAACACACGCATCAGCACTTGACAGCACAACGCACACATTCCTCCACGTACACAGTGTACCATTGCGTTTATACATGTAATTGAAGTAGCTTTGCGTCGCCAGTGCATTTCTGTGCATTGAGAGGGAAAGGTATGACAATAAGTAATCAAATCAAGAACGTAAGAGGTGATATCGATTAAGTAAATAACTAGGTGTGCAGTGCGCGTGGGAGGGCGTAGGGTGGGGCGTGGGAGAGCGTGGCGCGGCTGTTGGTGCGTTCGCCGCCTGGTTTCACCTGGTAGGGTGAAACCAGGTATTTCCCCAGCCCGCCCTCATCACTTAGAGGCTCAAGGAAGGAGCTGGTCATAACGACAACTGGATGGATGGACGCCCCAGTTTATTCACGCATATTTATTTCCTGAGGAGCGGCCGCGCTGTAGGACAACAACACATGGTAAGGGCTTATGATTTAATTTTATATATATCACATCTACACATTTTGTCAAAGACCGTGGATAAGGAGAGAGATGGACATGTGAGAATAAGAGTGAAAGTAAGAGGGGAGTGGGTAGATGACAGATTTGGATTAAAAAGTCGGAAGAAAGAGAGAGAAAGGGAGAAGTGAGAGAGGTGTGAGAGAGGAAGAGAGATGGAGATGTGAGAGTGAGAGTGAGTGGGTAGGTCACGGATTTGGATAAAAAAAATGACTGAGAGAGAGACAAGGGGAGAAGTAAGAGGTGTGAGAGAGGAGGAGAAGTGGAGATGTGGCAGTGAGGGTGATAGTGAGAGGGAGAGTGAGAGGGGAGTGGGTCCTCTAAACCTCTTTCCTTCCTCCTCCTCCTCCTCCTCCTCCTCCTAAGTATACATTATCAAACGTTGTATTAGTTAAATTATCATGCTTTGGTTTACTCAGGGATCCCGTTAGCATTGACAAAATACCATAGCATTGTATGAAGAATGTTGTTCAAGCAGTGAGTATTATGAGATAAATAAGCTGCAGCAAAGCTCCAATGCAACGACCCAGGAACAGCAAATATAATGAACAGCCAACTGGAATAATGCACCACGATTTCGAGAACATTATAGAAAGCCACTGCAATTTGCTCCTTCTTTGTGTCGGCGTGTGACATTGTGTGCATGACAAGAGTGGTGACTCAAAGAGTGGAGTCTTATGCAGCTCTCATTCGTTGCACCGCGATGCCATGTAACGCTGAGGCAGTGTGTAATCTTGCTGGGTAGGACGGAGTGCGTGGCGCCAGACCAGTGTGAGAGTGTTCACCTGCAGATGGCTGCGGTTAGTGTGGCCGAATGCGATATGTGTCACGATTTTGGTTTCAATTACTCATAATTAAAAACTCTGCCATGATTGAACAGTCCCTGACACAGCCATTCATCCCACTGGCTGCACGCCACTCACCTTAGTGTGCGTGCATTCTTGTATGTAAAGCACTCCATCTACGCCTGTGGTCTCTGAAGTCTGCCGAAAATCACATTATCACAGCGCTCCAGTCTAGGAAGGCAGGCTCTGCGTTGCCTCGCTCCCTGCCTCACCTGCACAGAACAAATTGCGACTTTCGTGCTGCGATACAGACACACAGTGGCGACACACACACACACACACACACACACACACACACACACACACACACACACTTCTATAAAGCAAGAGATGGACAGAGAGCGAGGGAGGAACTTGACATAGATCTCTGTGACTTACGTTGTGGCAAAACAATTGTAGAGGCACAGTATCCACGTCAGCTGGAGTGGAATTACCAACACGCGATACGCACCCACTCCTCGCCCCTGCCATTCCTCCCTCGACACACCCACCGCTTTAAGGGTCACGCTTGGAGGAGAGGGAGGAATGCACCGCCACCACCGCCACCACCACCACCACCACCACCACCACCAACAACAACAACAACAAGACCTCTTCGACAAGTTCTTTCGTACCACCTGAAGACATACACGTCCCCCCATGTCTGTCCTGCTGCCACCACTTGCCTCCCGAGGACACACGCTCCTTTCACTCACCTCTCGCTAATCCTTCACTCAGGGAAGGAATCCCCTCGTCTGTCCCGGAGACTGCCTGGCCAGGAAGAGCCTGTCACCTCCCAACAGATCCTGACAGGATGGGAAGGGCATTCCTTGTGAAAGTGATGGGCCTTCACGAGGCCGCGTCGAGTGTTCTGTGGACGCTGGGGTTAGCTCGTCAAAGGTCCCGGTGTGTCTGTGGCTTACTCAGGTTTCCTTCAATTCCGTGTGGTGCTTTCCCTCACAAAGGAAACTTTCGGTATTCGCCAAGTAAGAAATGTATCGTTTTGATGCTACTGGATGTATATGAGGGAAATATGAACGTTGCTATGTAATGGATCTTAAATTTAAAGCAGTAGAGAAGTTGCTGGATTTTAAAGTTCCCTGTCGATCGGGATACACACTTGTACACCACAGCACAACCTTTTGCCTCGTCTGAGACAGTAGTCAATATTGCTTTTTCTCTCAAGCCTTCCTTCTTTCCTTTCCCTGCCTCTTACCTCTGAGCTGGAGGGTTGGATCCTGGTTCATCATAGGTTTTTTGTTTCTTGTCCTTCTGCTCTTCCCTCTCACTCTTCTCTCCTCATTCCCCTTAGAGCTGGTGAGGGATGAATGAAGGTGATGCCAACAGTTCACAGAGAGGATAAATAAATCACACACGTTTTAGGTTGGCAGTTGTTTTGGCAGGCGGGACTTGTTACCCACGCTTGGTCTGACGTTAGGGCGGGTGGAGGGGGGAGGACTGCGTGCATTAGGCGTGCACTCAGGCGGTGTATTGCCTTGTATTGTGTTTTGTATCATGGTATTTTAAAATGTTCTTTCTTAACTTTCATGAGGTGCAAAAGACGCTGATTAATAGTTAGAAATGTAAATATTGGTAAATAATAACTCTCTCTCTCTCTCTCTCTCTCTCTCTCTCTCTCTCTCTCTCTCTCTCTCTCTCTCTCTCTCTCTCTCTCTCTCTCTCTCTCTCGTACCATCCCGTCAAGTGGAGTTTTCTTCACTGTTCCCTCTCCCATCGCTCGTCCAACCTGCCAACGCGTCGTCGTGGCCTCCCTGCTCTTCACAACTGAACCTTGAAGCACCGCCATGAATTCTCTCAAACTCGTCTGGCGCCTCCTTCACCCATTCAGCAGCGCCTTCGCCTTGAGGCCGCCCGTCGCTAAGGCCCACTTGTGGCCAGGCTGCTCACCCCTCCGCACCTCACCCTCACGTTTTTCTCAGCTGCCTTTTTTTTTTTTTTTCACTCCAGACAAACATTGATCTTTTCCTCTGTGTGTGTGTGTGTGTGTGTGTGTGTGTGTGTGTGTGTGTGTGTGTGTGTGTGTGTGTGTGTGTGTTTCGTTGTTTTAAACATAACTGATGTTATATTTTACAAGTATAGGAATGAAATATGGATTTATGGTGACCGACATGTTTTCTGTATGATAAATTAAAGGACAAAAATGTGCCAATAAGTAGTTATTTGGGGATCACAACTCACGGAGCCGGTCTGCCAGGACACTCGTTGTTGTTGTTGTCGTTGTTGTTGTTGTTGTGGTGGTGGTGGTGGTGGTGGTGATAGTGGTGGTGGTGATGGTGCAGCTGCTGGTGGTGTCGTCGTTGTCATTGTTGTTGTTGTTGTTGTTGTTAGTGGTGATGATAGTGGTGGTGGTGGTGGTGTTGCAGCTGCTGGTGGTGTTGTCGGTGTCATTGTTTTTTTCATCATTATTTAAATATAAGCACACACAAGAATTACTGCACCGTGATTCGCGTGGGAGGAAAGGCGCAGCTGCGAGCATGCACGAGGGGGAGAGGGCGGCCAGCGAGCGGAAGGGCCAGAGAGGGAAACGAGATTCTGAAATAGAAAATTAATATGAGAACTTGAGACGCAGTCAGAAGGGGAGCATTTGTTTATGGCGCCATTATGCTGCGTGCTTCACTCTGAAATTATTAAAGAAATTGACCTGGGGATGCACACCTTCCTGTTTGGTGGTGTGTTGTGGAGAGGCTCCATTTGTTACTTGGCGCACGTGTGTACTCTCTCTCTCTCTCTCTCTCTCTCTCTCTCTCTCTCTCTCTCTCTCTCTCTCTCTCTCTCTCTCTCTCTCTCTCTCTCTCATTAAACAAAGAGATCACACACACACTACTCAGTAGCAGCATTATATGGTCATTAGTACATGCAGGCTCTGAATAAACAGCAGCAGGCGAAGGTAAACACGTGATGCATCTCCGCCACCCGGGATGTCTGTCTGATTGGAGGTGCTAATGAACGGGTGTGTTACAACGCCGGTTTTGTTTAATCGCGCGTCACCGTTGGTACATAGTTTACAGAAAGACAGACAGAGAGAGAGACAGAGACAGAGAGAGAGAGAGAGAGAGAGAGAGAGAGAGAGAGAGAGAGAGAGAGAGAGAGAGAGAGAGAGAGAGAGAGAGAGAGAGATGACAGACTACAAACACACACACACACACACACACACACACACACACAGGCTTTCTGGCTGGGATAAAGAGAGGGAGAGTCTCAAAAGAAATATAGTTATGCCTCATTCAGTTTTCTTTTCTTTATGAGGTAGAATAATGTGTCCTCGAAGCCGGGTGGCCTTAGCGCTGAGCTGGAAAGTGTTCAAGTTTTAAAGAAAGGATAGAAAGTGTTGAAATTCTGACTGTAAGCAGAGGAGACCAGACCGCGGAGGGTTTGTGGTGGTGAGAGGCTGCTGGTGTGGCGCGAGGAAAGGAGGGGAGGGGGAGGCACTGAAAGTGGAGAAGTGATAAACAAAGACAGGAGTACAAGAGGTCAGAAGTGGTGGTGGAGGTGGAGGAGGCGGAAGATGATTTTTTTTTTGTTTTCCGTTAATTTCCTTTTTCTCGATCTGTTTCTTCTTTCAAAGACTGTGTACAACGTCTTCTTTGCCTCTTTAGTGAAGCTGAATATCTGTTTGCGAGGAAATTCACTGGCCAAGGATACTAAACTGGCAGAAAAAAAAAAAACTTCTTTT
Organism: Scylla paramamosain; assembly: GCF_035594125.1. NCBI lineage: Eukaryota > Metazoa > Arthropoda > Malacostraca > Decapoda > Portunidae > Scylla > Scylla paramamosain. Next base: position 25,617,696 of record NC_087152.1, on the reverse strand, counting down.
ATCCGGAAATTTTTGCCTCATGAGTTTATGCATTGCTTATTTATTTGTGTATTTATTATTTATCTGTTATCTACGTAGGCTGCGTTGTTTCCTTGACGTCCTGCTCGCCGCGGGTTTCCTCACGCACCGCTGCGCTCATCCGTTCATTTGTAAGAGGGTGTGCGCCCCTTTAAATGTGACTTGGTCGCCGCTGCTCTGCGGCAGGAAGGCGTGTTTGTTTAGCATGTTTGGCAATTTTTGGCTGCATCAGTTTGGCCTTGACGCGCGGGTGGCCTCATTCATTCGTCTAACTTGTCGCCTCGGTGAGACACGAAGCCTATTACTGAGGGAGTTTAGGGAGCTGCAGTATATTTGTGTTTCAGATTGGGAATGTTGTATGCACGTATTTTTACTGCCTGACAACGGACCAGAAGTTTACACCGTGCTTTCAGCTCCACCTGCATAACACTCGTATATGCATGTCCTGTCATGCACTGCTCCCCTCGCTCTCTACTTGTTTGATTTCAGTATTCAAACACACACAAACTCCCGCTGCTGATGTGAGGCTTGAGACGCTGGAAATGAATGACTCTGGAATTTGTGATGTATTCTGTGCTGTTCCTCGTATCCTCGTATTTTTATGTGCCTTGGTTCCCCGTGACTTGTGGGTGCAGGAAGCAGGACGTGAAGGCGCATGCTGGAAGGACTGGGTGCGTCTGTTGTCCTTTGTTTGTGCGGGAATGTGACAGTGGAGAGTATTGAGGTTTTGTTGAGTGAGGCTTTGATGTGTGTGTGTATGTGTGTGTGTAGAGAGAGAGAGAGAGATTCGTATCACTTCAGGTTTTCCCTCGCATGCTGTGTACATTCTCCAGAGCCATAAGCAAATAAGCCGCATCTGTTCCACACAAAATAATAGTCACGCTGCACACGTAACGACCCAGACGCTTTAACGTGCGTGTCATCTGCGTGGCAAGCAACAAATGGGGCGTCGAGCTCATTTTACAACTGCTGCATCGTTACCAATATATTTCCTTTCAGTCTCGCGTATATTTCAACTGTTTGAAGTTTTATTCCATTACCTTTAATCTACATTCGTCCTCTTGTGTGTGTGTGTGTGTGTGTGTGTGTGTGTGTGTGTGTGTGTGTGTATGTGTGTGTGTGTGTGTGTGTGTGTGTGTGTGTGTCTGTACGCTACACTGGTTCTCAGTATGTCTTGAGTTAACTTGATTTCCCGACTGTCCAGGTGTTTTTCCGGGAACAATTAGAAGCGGGTGATGACTGCCGCGCCTCGACCACCAATGCCTTGTCTGATACTTGGCTGCCTGTTGCTGGTGGTGTTGCTGTGCCTTACACTGAACATGTCCTCGTCATAGCTTTTGTGTGTGTTAATAGAAATTTTGTGAAATCTCCAGTCATATTGTTTTACTATTCCAATTAAATATGGAATGAAAAAAAAAAAATATGCTGGTAAACATTCGTGTGTGTGTGTGTGTGTGTGTGTGTGTGTAATAATAATAATAATAATAATAATAATAATTAATAATAATAATAATAATAATAATAATAATAATAAACGGTTTATTATTTAGGCAGTTAACAAACTGAAAATGTACAGGGAAGGTGGGGAAATATTAACATTAATCCTTAAGGTAAGTCTAATCTAGAAGGAACTATTGATTGATGGCTCGCACCATGGTGGGAATCGCACTGAGTCTGTACCGGTCTGTGCGCGGCGCCTTTAGGGGCGTTATCTTGTTGTGGTGTCTGGTGGCACGGACCGAGCGAGGCGCGCGGCCGTGTGTGTGTGTGTGTGTGTGTGTGTGTGTGTAAGTGTTTGTGTGTGTGTGTGTGTGTGTGTGTGTGTGTGTGTGTGTGTGTGTGTGTGTGTGTGTTTGTTTGATTGTTTGTTTGTGTGTGTGTCTGTGTGTGTGTGTGTGTGTGTGTGTGTGTGTGTGTGTGTGTGTGTGTGTGTGTGTGTTTGTTTGTGTTTGTTTGTTTGTTTGTTTGTTTGTGTGCGTGTGCATTTGTATTATCGACAAAGATAACGGTACCAATAGCAATACTTGACCCGACACAGTGAAATACCGTAATGCCAGTACACTGGTACAGTACACTCCTAAATGGCAGCGCCGCCCTCGCTCCCCCGATCTTCCTCCTCCTTTCAATCCTGACCACCAGCGGACGCACAAATCACCAGTAGATTCTTTATGCATATTACTTGCCTTTTGGGAGATTGTTTATTAGTTAGCATTCATAAACATACTGCGATGATTTATGTGGGGCTTGAAATTCCTGTGTGTGTGTGTGTGTGTGTGTGTGTGTGTGTGTGTGTGTGTGTGTGTGTTTACGTATAACAAACAATGTGTCTATCATACAACAGTAAGGTGTTCCCACAAAAGCACTCAGCACATTCACCATCCCCATCACCACCTGCCTTTACACATGCTGCACACACCACATGGCAGACCACGTCCACACAAAGTCTGCAGCACTCTGCACCCACTCACTCCACCACACACCACCCCCGCAATGCCCACACACCGCCACACGCCACCAGTAACCAAGCTCTTCCCTCCACAGTCGTGCCGTCGTGCCTGGTGCTCCTGGACACTGGATGGAGTCCTGTCCACGGCGGGGTGTTGAGGTCACTGATCGAGGGTGACCCGCTGACCCTGCAGTGCACCGCATCGGGGGGTGAGTACTTACTGGGTGTACTAAGTGTGTGTTGGGTGTGTTAGGTGTGTATTGGGTGTAGGGTCAGTGTTGGCTGCTGTACCTAATATTGCATCACATCTGAGGGTCAGTACAATGTAACATGTATACTGGGTGTATTAAATGTGTGTTGTGTGTAAGGTCAGTGTTGCACCTTTACCTGGCCACACCCGCCCTTACCCTCCCTCACTTTCCCTCCAGCTCCTATCGGGGTCAATAGTGGCGAGTTGCCTTAATTTCAGAGGTTATCTTTTTTCCTGCTGTTTCTGCCCTGACAGTTTCTCCTCCAGGACGAGCAAAGTAAGCTTGGCGTCCTCCTAAATCCTGCATAATAACACTTTATCTTCGCCTTCTGCTCCCCTTTATCTCTAACGCGTCCTTCTCCTTTCACTTTTCTTATTCTTCCTTCTCCTCTTTCTTTCCTCCTATATTCTGTCCTCAACTTTTCTGATTTTTTCCTTCCCATTAATTGACTTTTTTTTATTCCTTCTTCTTCTTAGTCGTCTCCTGCATCCATTTTTTTCCTTTTTCTCCTTATTTTCTTTCATCTCTTAATGTTTCTTGTTTCACTGGCACCCTCTCCCATCATGTCCTTCCTTTGTGTCTGGCTTCCTCACTGCCGCGTCTTCATTCCTCAGAGAAACACGAACGAGAGGATAATGACTGTCAATTGTTCTCTCTCTCTCTCT
>NC_087152.1:25551816-25609316 GCF_035594125.1 Scylla paramamosain | reverse complement strand
ACTCCGGAATTCCCTGCATGCTTATGTATTTCCATCTATGACTTTTTTTCTATTTTTGTTGTCCTTCGCCGGTGTCCCTCCTACATAAAAAAAAAAAAAAAAAGCTTTAGTAATTGTTTTAATTTCTCAAGTTGTAACATTCGAGAAACAGAGAAGAATATTTAAATAAGAAAACCAAAGGCGATGAGAGTGATTATAGATATTCAGCGTGTCTTTCATACTCGTCGTCCTCTCATCCCGTGCGTCCTGTTCACCGCCGCTTGTCCGTCCCGCCGGCCACTCCTGCATTAGAGGCTTCGCGTCCGCCATAGCTTAGTTATAATTTTTTATGTGTTTCAAAGACATTTTATTTATTTATTTATTTATATTTTCCATCATTGGCAAGGAAAACTAACCATCCTTAGTTGTGTCACTGTCAGGTTCGGCGTCCTTTCCTCGTGACAGTGCCACTGTCGTCTCTCCGCCGGTGTGCCTGTCTGTGTCTACCTGAATTCGTCGTCATTGCACCCAAGACATGTTTTAACGAGATAGACATATAGCTTCGTGTGTGTGTGTGTGTGTGTGTGTGTGTGTGTGTGTCGGTAAATGGTGTGAATCTTTGTTTTTATTGTCCTTCATGAGCAGCACAGAGGTGGTGCCATACACACTTGTTAGGAGGACGCCTTGGGTCATAAGCGCCACACAGAAGACTATCTCAGTACAATAGACAACTACCATCCTGAACCCTTCTGAAAAAAAAGTTCACTACAATGCATAATCAGCATCCTCCACACCGTCGCGAGATCTCTGTCCACTTGACAAAGGCTGAGTGGGAGACCCGAGAGCAGAATGTGTTTGAGGAGCCAGATTCTATGATTATAATTTTTATCATTAACTTAATTCTTTCCCTTCTTCATCCACTACCACCACCACCACCACCAGCAAGCACACTACCCAGCACACTGCTACACCACATTCCGCCATCCACCATTCCCTCCCAGCAAACCTTACAAAGCACCGTCTTTCCTCAGATCGCCTTGCCTCTCCCTCACACCTCTGATCCACTGGCATTGTGGCTTGACGCTTTCTTAAACATGTCATTTACAACCATCCCCCTACGTGCGTTACATGGCGTGGTGTAAACAATCCCCTTCTCGTCTCTCTCCTCTCTTTCCCTCTCCCATCCACCCACCGCCACTACACTTCCCTCTGCACTCATTCACAACATTGCATCACTTCATCCCACCCTACACTCCCTCCTTACCTCCCACTAAGTCCCACATCACCTTTCATTACCCGCTCGTTGTCTTCTTCCTCAGCTCACGTGACCTGCCTAATGGTTCCCCCACTCACTCCTTCGCTTCCCTTGACGCGGGTTTTAAATTATTAATAACTCTCCCCTTTCTACGTGCATTACATTTCCTGCCATCATTTTTACTATTCTTACCTTTCACCTCTCTGTATTCACTCCACCTAATCATCCTTGCAGTGCCATCAATATTTCCTTACTCTTGTACAGCAGCCTACTGACTGATGATGATGATGATGACAGTATGACGCTTGTTGTTGCACCTGAGGCAACATTAAAGAAATTAGTGAACAAATAATAAAACTACAAGCCTTGAAAAGTTTTAACTAAATCACCCGCGTTACTGTATGGTGGCCTTTGAAACAACATGTACATTTGCACCAGACCTTTCATGAGGCTTGATGAGAAGCCATACCATTCAGAAAGTTACTGGCCCTGGATTCACATGTCGTGGTGATTTACTGGTTTGTAATTGACCTGAGGTATGGCAGATCTAGTCTATAGTGTTATGGAACAGTGCCCTGCCGTGACGGGTCATCAACTGCCGCCACTTTATCGCGTAGACCTGAATAATACGACCATACTTGCCCTCCGAAGACCTTTTGGCAATCTACACTTAAGGCGTGATGGGAATTCTCGGTATTTCAAAGAAATAACTGAAAATATACGACCCTGTACTTGGTCCACTTAAACGCATCTCTCCTTCAGATAAAAATGTATCGTTAGTAACATAATGGAAGTTGTAGTTGTGTTCAAGAAACAACTCAAAATATATGAGCCTTATCATCTCTACGTGATTCACTCTGCTGCATTTGCTCTTCAGCTCAGCGAATTATGTTTTAAAAGCTTGATGCTTGTTCTTGGTAGATGCCACAAAGAAATTAAAAGGACAACTTATGAAGCAAAAAGTGCCTTTCAGAAGAGGAGAAATACAGTAAGTAACAGACACTTATCAACGGCAACAAGAGAAAAAGTTAAAACTTGCGCATGGCTTGTGCCGTTATAGGTGTGGATAACAACCTTGGAAAGAGAAAACAATGCACAGAGACCTGAAATAAAGCAAATCGTTTATTAGGGGTCATTTTTACCAGTGTTAAAAGTACAAGTTCCGGACTGATATATTTGGCGCTGGTCAGACTTCACCTAGATTATGTAGTGCAGTTCTGGTCTCCATGTTACAGGAAGGACAGAGGTCTGTTAGAATCAGTATAGAGAAAAATTGCTAAAGGATGCAGGGGATGAGGAGTATTCTTACGAAAGGAGACTGAAGCTTTGAAACTTAACATTCCTTAGAGAGGTGTAGATTAAGAGGCAACGTGATAGAGGTCTTTAATTAAGTAGTGTAGGGAATATAACAACATTGACATAAATCAGGCTAGAACAAGAAATAATGGGCTCAAGCTTGAAAAGTTAGATTAAAAAAAAAAAAGAGAAAGAAATTGGTTTTCAAATAGATGAATGGAATAGACTCAGTAATGAGGCTGTTAGTGCTGAGTCACTGGTGAGCTTTAAAAGAAGATTAGAGGAATTCATGAATAAGGATGATAGATGGAAATAGGTGTGTTTCATACAGGGACTTCCACATGTAAGCATTAAGTCTGATGGTGTTTCTTGCAGCTCCACTGCAATTAAGGGGATTTATTTTCTTATGTTCCTATGTTCTTCTTAAGTAAATAAATAGAGAGAGAAAAAAAAAAACGAGGTATTTCAGAAGTGGCGCTAGCAAAGAGTTTTGTACATTTTTTGGGACAGAGAATATCAAATGAAGCAGTGCTAAGAAGAATGAACGAGAAGCGAATTGCTGCAAATAAGAAAGGAAGACGAATGCGTTATTTAGGACATGTTATGAGGAGAGGAAAGACTCAGAATCTGAGTTGAACGGGAAGAATCCCTGGTAATGAAGCAAGAGGCGTTCAAAGAGAGAAGGCTAAGGATGTCACAGTAAGGGCAGCGAAATCCATAAATACGGCTGCACATTTGCGAAGAAGAGAAGACAGGAAGGTGCGGCATTCCCTGGTCGTCACCGTCTTGAGGGGCACGGCACTCTGATAGTTCGATATGTTGACATCTGTTTTCCACTCGACCCTTGATGACCTCGCCGCTTATACAACATTCCCCGCAGCCTGGCGGTGCCTCCTTCCTTGCATTTCAAGGACAAAGGCTTAGTGCAGTAAGTGAGGCAAGCGTTGTGCGTTTGCTTGAATCTCATCAGACTCGGCAATCATTTATCACGTGTCACGCCTCAGTATTATTGCACGTTTGGTGTTATTCATCCAGAGCCATGTCACGACCGCTCCACTGACAACACTGTCATCGCTCACATTCTTGCCAATTATGGGACTGACAGATCAAGCAACGACTAAGTTACTGTCACGCCACCATTGCTATTCCAATGTAGGACAAGAGAAAAGGAATGTATGGTTTCGTCACGTAATGGAATAACAGAGGTGGTATGGCAGCAACTTTGTTCATTGGTTCGTCTTAATAATCACGGCATCGCCAAGAGTAGCGAAGGTGACGGAGCTAGTGAAGTGGTCATGACATAGCTAGAGAAATCTTTTTCTGGCCGGACCAATTCAAAGAAATCTACTGGCAGGGAAGAATTGTGAGATTTTATGCATAATCACACTGGAGTATCCTAAACACCATTCATGCATCCATAGTTTACAGTAATCTTGATCTTCAGAATGCAAGGAGGAAGGAGGCACCGTGAAGAGGGACATTGAGGTTGTGGTTATGGGAGCAGCGAGGTCATGCAAGGTCATGTAGAAGGCATTTGGGAGAGTTATAAGCATCTTTATAAACAGTGACTTGATGATTCCTCGATAAACAATAAACTTTGATAAGATAAGGAGGCACAAACAAATTTTTGATATATTCACAATTTAATGATTACATTTGCATTAACGCAAGTTTTCTTCTTCATCTTCATCTTCTTCTTCTTTTCTTTTCTTTCCTTTCCTTTCCTTTCCTTTCCTTTCCTTTCCTTTCCTTTCCTTTCCTTTCCTTTTCTTTCCTTTCCTTTCCTTTCCTTTCCTTTCCTTTCCTTTCCTTCTTCTTCATCTTCTTCTTTTTCTTCTTGTGGGCAAAACCTAAGGTAACGTTTGATCTTATAAACAAACCGATGAAAGTACTGATATATTTTGTGTTTCATCATTATCAGAGGGTGAGGGGACACGACTCTCACCTCAAACAGCCTAATGAATTTGCGGTCTTGAACCCACATCATCATCATCACCAGTCTCTAAGTTAGCCTTCTTTTGCACAACTTCCTCCACTCGTGTGTGTCGCGAGCCTGTGCACTCCAGGGCGACCCGGCAATAAGTGCACAGTCCTAAGAGAGAATGACAAACACTAAACACTCGTAAGCAGCCAACGCCTAAGTTCAAACAAGTGAACGATGGGTGTCTGGTTCTCACATCATTCTTGCCTCAGTCACGTGTCATCTGTCAACCGTTCTTTGTTTTCTAGAAGCCTTTATCATTTCTCTTCATACTGCGGCTTACATCATGACCTTTCACTCTTTCTTCTTATATTTTCTTTTGTGACGGCGCTCGTCGACCTGTCAGTCTCCTTTGTTTTTTAAAGAGGCGGAGACTCTTGATAGGCTTTGGTCTCGTCCTGAGTTGCCGTCTTTACATGTCATCAAGTTTCTGTCCGGCCTTTGTTTTTGTTTGCAGGATGTCATGGCTCCACTTAATTGTTACCAGGTTTCTAAGAAGTTACAGGACGTTACGCCTCCGGATACCTATCTGCAGGATCCTAAGAACTGATTTTTTTTTTTTACACACTGTAGTGTAGTGTAGTTTTTACACACGTAGTGTAGTGGTTAGCACGCACGGCTCATAAGCAAAAAGTCCTGGGTTCAAATCCCAATTATCCAAAATTATAATTCCTCGGTAGTATAGTGGTTAGTATCCCCGCCTGTCACGCGGGAGACCGGGGTTCGATTCCCCGCCGGGGAGGTGCACATACTTTTAAACAACGAAACTCTGGTAGGTACAGGGTACGAGAAAGATTTAGGAGTTATAGTTAGCTCTGAACTCCGTCTAGGAAAACAATGCATAGAGGCCAGAAACAGGGCAAATAGGGTATTAGGATTAATTTTTAGGAGTGTTAAAAGCAAAAGACCGGAAGTAATATTAAAGTTATACTTGGCGCTGGTCAGACCTCATCTAGACTACGCTGTGCAGTTCTGGTCTCCACATTACAGGAAAGATATAGGTCTATTAGAATCAGTACAAAGGAGGATGACTAAAATTTATTCTGTATCCGAAAACCACAGACGAAGTTTCTTTGACTATAATATTATGTAATAGTACTAACATCTTGATATATATATATATATATATATATATATATATATATATATATATATATATATATATATATATATATATATATATATATATATATATATATATATATACTGCTTAAAGTCAAAACAACAATAAACTTATATGTGCTTAATACCATAATTTTTTTAAGACCTGAAGTACTTCCTATTGTTTTTCATTTTTATTTCAAGAATTTGCGTAACACCTTTTACTGGTATTTTGTAATTAACCTCAAGCGTCTTCTGTATTAGTAATATTTGTTAGGAAAAATTCCTTAACATCTTCCCTTTAGTGCAGTTTTCAGTAGTGTTCCTTCATAGCATTAGTTGAAATGGGCGTGTTGATGCTCCTTGTCCTCAAACTAAATCCTTTGCTGCCACACGTAATGAATAAATGGTAAAAGACCATGATCATTCTCTCTCTCTCTCTCTCTCTCTCTCTCTCTCTCTCTCTCTCTCTCTCTCTCTCTCTCTCTCTCTCTCTCTCTCTCTCTCTCTCTCTCTCTCTCTCTCTCTCTGTGTGTGTGTGTGTGCGCGTGTGTGTGTGTCTCCGTCAGTCTGCCTACATACACCTGCTGTGTTTCATCATCATCACAGGCGAACAGCACAACTTCCACACACACACACAGTGACCTTATCATGAAATTTTACACAAAATTAACGAAATATGTCAGAAATCACATAAAACTCAGGTCACCTCACACACAGCCTCTAAGGAAAACCTGTAGAAGCGCTCCTATTACTGGCAATATGATCTTTTCTATTGCGGTGTTGTACCTCCTGTGACCTCCCGTGACCTGTATCTTTACGATTCTCCCCTGAAAAGAAAAAAAAATCTCCTTATAGGTCAAGAATTGTTTGCTTCTGTTGTCGTGTTGCATCGTTATCATAGTACTGCTCAATCCATCACTAAACAATATACAAGAAAATGAAGCATATTTTCTGTCATTTATATTATGTCATTACAAGAGGATACAAAAGGCTACAAATGTTTTATATATTTATTTATTTTTATTATTTTTTTTCATTACACTCCTATATCGATTCTTAACCGCAGTAACCTTGTCTTTATATATAAAAAAAAAAAAAATGTTGCGATATCTTTGCTTCTTTGCCTCTTTGCTCGTAATCCTGTCGTCTCGTTCTCCACCAGAGAAAACAAAACACATACGCCAGAAATACAGCAAACCGTTTAGTAGGGTTCATCTGTAGTTGACTTAAAATTAGAGTCCCGAAGTAACATTGAGGTCAGCTGGCGCTGGTCAAACCTCACCTAGATTGTCCTGCTCAGTTCTGCCTCCTACATTTCAGGAAGGATGTAGGCCTGTTAGAATCAGTACAGAGGAAAATGTCTAAAAGGAAACAAGGCAAGAAAAAAAATCATTGCGAAAGAAGATTGAAGATAAAATTACATTCCTTAGAGAGGCGCAGATTACGAGTGGATCTGGTAGATGTGTTTTAGTTGTGTAAAGAGATCAGAGGATGAAAAGATTTAGGATCTATAGTTAGCTCTGATATTCGGCAGGGAAAACAACACACAGACCAGAAATAACGCAAACTGTGTTGTTGAATGATGTTTTGGAGTGTTAAAAGTAAAGTCTTGAAGAAATATTAAGTATGCTCCTCACTGAGGGCACTGGTTGGCGTTACTTGTAGCCTGCCCTGCCCTCCACGATGCCAATATACACCCACAATACTAACATAATTTGCTTCATCTTGCAGTGTCTCGTGTAATGACAACTCTGACACTATACTTAAAGAAATAAATAGATAAACAGTATAAACCGCTGAGTACAATTAAAATCTGTAAGAATCTTAAGTGCACTGGAACTGAGCATCACACAGACGGAGAGATTAGATGTCATGGGAACTGTAACTCTCTCTCTCTCTCTCTCTCTCTCTCTCTCTCTCTCTCTCTCTCTCTCTCTCTCTCTCTCTCTCTCTCTCTCTCTCTCTCTCTCTCTCGTTCTCATTTGGCAGATTGCAGTGTATTACGAGCTACAGTAAGGTGCCATTTAATCTGGTTAATTTTCTTCTGAGGAAAATGTCACGGTGCATTAAGATGTAAAATTGTTTAACTAGCTTATTGTAAAGTGATTGTGGTTACTGTTGGTGCTGTTGTTTTTCATTGCTGTTGTTGTTGTTGTTGTTGTTGTTGTTGTTGTTGTTATCATTATCATCATTATCATTATGTTACTGTTATTATTACCACCACCACCACCACTACTACTACTACTACTACTATTACTACTACTACTACTACAACTATCAATATAATAATAATAATAATAATAGTAATAATAATAATAATAGTAATAATGATGAAAGTAACAGCAAAAACAATACCCCTGCTGGTCACTTTGTTTATAATACACCCGCAGCGTCACCATTATATTAACTTCACACACACACACACACACACACACACACACACACACACACACACACACACACAGTAAATCGTGGGAATTTTCGTTCTTTGACGTCAGTTTCATGAACATTGCGGCCTTGGACTGCAGATATTTTTTTTTTATACTGGATGAGGAATGACAGCAAATAGTGTTGAGCTTCATATGAACGCAGTACCAGCAGTGTCATGCCTTCACTGACCTAACTTATCCTAACATAACTTATCGTAACTTAACCTAATTTAACCTAACCTAACCTAACCAAATCTAACTTAACGTAACTTATCCTAACCAAACCTAATCTAACCTATCCGAACTAAACCTAACCTAACCTAACCTAACCTAACTTATCGTAACTTAACCTAATTTAACCTAACCTAACCTAACCAAATCTAACTTAACGTAACTTATCCTAACCAAACCTAATCTAACCTATCCGAACTAAACCTAACCTAACCTAACATAACCTAACATAACTTATCGTAACTTAACCTAATTTAATCTAACCTAACCAAATCTAACTTAACGTAACTTATCCTAACCAAACCTAATCTAACCTATCCGAACTTAACCTAACCTAACCTAACCTAACCAAATCTAACAACGCAACTTATCCTAACCAAACCTAATCTAACCTATCCTAACCAAAACTAACCTAATTTGACCTAACCTAACCTAACCTAACGGTGACACAACCTGACGGTAGATGTATTACCGCTTCAGAAGACATAATTAACCCTTTTACTGGTGAGATTGTCTTTTGCTAATCTCCCTAACACTATGAAAATTGTTTACAAGGAGAGGAAAGAAAAGAAGAAAAAAAGAAGCTAATTTTGTCTTGTTATGCTCCAGAAATATTTACAAGAGCTCAGCATGAGAATAGTGTTTAAATGTTATAGGAATTGAAGGGGAAAAGTTTGCCTATTAGTGAAAGAGTTAATAGTGCCACTATGTTAACTTAATCTAAATTCTTTCGACACACACACACACACACACACACACACACACACACACACACACACACACACACACACACACACACACACACACCTAAAGAAAAAAATAAATAAATAACCCGAGGCAATATACATATCCAATCTGAATAATGTCACGTAAATATGAATATGGTAAAAATGTCAAATATTCCTGCCATATGTACGGGTTCCATACGCTCAGTGTTTATTCAGGTAAAAAAAAAAAAGGACAGGAAAAAAAAAAAGAAAAATGGCCAATCATATATTTACATTATTTTTGCGTGTGACATTTTATTCTCCTTTTCATGGTTTCCTGTCAGTATCACATGAGAGAGAGAGAGAGAGAGAGAGAGAGAGAGAGAGAGAGAGAGAGAGAGAGAGAGAGAGAGAGAGAATCGCAAAAAAAAGAAAAAAGAAAAGGAAGGAAGATAGCAAGCATATTAGTGAACCAACACTTGACAGAGGCCGTTGAGTCCACCAGTAATTACCACTTGCTGTTTATCCTCATCTTACTGTATTGTTCCCATCCCCTAATGAGGCATAATTGCTCGCATGCAGGCGCGGGGGAGGATTGCACGTCGAGTACGCGCTGCGCCTTCGAGTGTTTGCTGTTGCCGCGCTGGAGTGTTGTTCGCGTCCGAGTGCTTTAATATTGCCTCCGTTTGGTGGTGGTGGTGGTGGTGGTGGTGGTGGTGGTGCGGGTCGCGGGGCGTGAGTGTCATTGTGCTCCAGCGTGTCAAGAGCAGCTCTAGTCAGGTGGGTCATGCTGGCTTGGTTCTGGTACAAGAGTGATAATTTATTTATCTATATATTTTCGTAAGAGGGGGACTGGTCTAGTGCAACATAAAATGCGAGAAAAAAAAAAAAAAAAGATCCTCTGAGGTGTCACTCCCAAAAGAAATGTCCAAAGGATCATCCAAAACTGGAGGATAAGTGTCTTGAAATTTTCGTTTTGAAAGTGTTACTGGCACGTGTTACTCGGCCTGTCGGGGAAAAAAAATTAAAAAAATAAAAATAAAACCATCAACATTAATTTAAATCATATTTTTTAAAGGTTGATTACATTTATGAATAATGATATATAGATACATACGTGCTTACTGATAAATAGAAATAGACACATGCACAGATATCCAGGAAGATACATACTGGTATAGATACACGCACTCGTACAAACAAATACACATCACAGCAACAGGAAACAGACAACCGGAGGACATCAATCAAATCATTCTGTCGTGTGTTCGCTTGCTTTGCTGCTGTGAGCGAGGCAGACTTGACGAAGCACTCACTCACTCGCTCACTCACCCACTCACTCACTCATTGGCTTATTCTCTCATTTTTCCCTCGGTCAAGCACTCATACACTCCCTCCCTTCTTCACTCACTCACTGACTCACTCTCCAACTCATTCACTCAGTCTTATCCTCCCGCCTTGCTTCCTTCCCTCCCACGCTCACTCACTCGTCCATTCACTCACTCCCTCCCTCACTCACACTCTGACTTCTTGATAACACCCACCCACCAACGCACTCACCAGTCTCAACTCTTTCATGAGTTGAGCTCAATTTAGTTTAGTTTGTGTTTACTGTGATATTTTTTTTTTCCCCTGTTGAACCTGACGCTCCCCATGACCTCAGTAGCTGGTGTGACCTCTGGGGATAATCCTGTGACACTATTACCAACAGTCCTGGCTTGGCTAATGTGGACCTCACCGGCACTCAACAGTTAATTAAATGACAGTACGGCTTAACCAGTGTTCACGCCCCGCTGTGACGGCCACTGGCGTAACAAGTATGACTACGATGCAAAGCGTTACATGACCCGTGCGTGATTCCTCCTCCTCCTCCTCCTTGCGTTATTGCCTTACTGCTGTTGTAGATCCTGCCTGCTGTGAAGTGGTCAGTTGTCGCTGTTGCTGTCTCTTGCGTTCATCTTAGTGAGTTTAGTAAGCTTAGCAGGGATGAGGTGTGGTTGTGAATAGAGAGGGAGAGAGAGAGGGAGAGGGGTGCAGAGAGACCGGGGGAGGAGAGGAGGGAGGGAGGGGTAGGGGTAGAGGGTATAGAGGGAGAGAGAAAGAGTGTGAGTTACTTGTTAGCTAACGAGTAATAGACACGCGCATATACTCTCTCTCTCTCTCTCTCTCTCTCTCTCTCTCTCTCTCTCTCTCTCTCTCTCTCTCTCTCTCTCTCTCTCTCTCTCTCCCTTGACCATGTATACGAAAAGAAATGGAAAGTGATTATGAAAATGTGTTTGCGGAGACAAACACATTTTCATATATATAGAGGGTATAGAGGGAGAGAGAAAGAGTGTGAGTTACTTGTTAGCTAACGAGTAGTAGACACGCGCATATACGAGTACTCTCTCTCTCTCTCTCTCTCTCTCTCTCTCTCTCTCTCTCTCTCTCTCTCTCTCTCTCTCTCTCTCTCTCTCTCTCTCTCTCCCTTGACCATGTATACAAAAAGAAATGGAAAGTGATTATGAAAATGTGTTTGCGGGACAAGACTTAGCTCAGGTATTCGGCGGTGTGTCTCGCTCCGGCCGACAGGAATGCCTTTGGGTCACGTGAGCTTGCCTGTGCCTTTTCTAGCTGCTGACTTTAATACCACCCGCTCGGCATGACGAATGGAGGCGTAACGTGAAGGCTGCCGCGCCCCACCGTGAGGAAAACTGTCAGCTGCGGAGGGAACGTTGGTGAAAAATTATCTGCTTCCTTCTCCCGCGTGTTAGCATTTATGGGTATTCCTTTCTCTTTTTTCTCTTTTTTATTCCCTTTTTTTCGGTATGAGCTGTGACGGCGTGGTAAAATACATGTAACGCACCACTCACTGGCCATACATACTGACGATTTCCAGGAGGTAAACGTGTCCATCATCTGAAGGATAATACGCGAAGGGTACGAGTCAATCCGTTCCTCACGTACAGCGGCGCCTCGCGGAAAGGTGAATGTGTCGAGAAGCGGTGATAAACAATCCATCGGCTGCCATAACCTGGAGTGAAGGCCCGTGACACCTTCCTCTGACTCAGCGCTGCTCCGTATCCTACTCACGAAGGGATCCTGCTGCGAGACGGGCACCCACCTGCCCAACACTGATATGCCAGTCTGATCCCTGTGTTCGTCGGAAAGATAAAACTCGCAAGATATATTTCCTAGTGACTATTTAACCTTTTTTACGTGATCTTGCAGTGAAACGGGTGTCTCATCCTCCAGTGTGATCCCTGCGTTTACCAGAAAGTTGAAAAAAAAAAAAACAGGATATACTCTTTCTACTTAGTATTTTCCCCTTTTTGTATGAAAGTAGACCGAGAAACTCCCAAACGGCACCTCCCCATTTGATCAGGACCTTTTCACCTCCGTCGAGTCAAGAATTAAAGTTTTTTCCGATGGCCAGAAAGTCGAAAATATCACGTCAGCAAACTTCCCAAAAAGGGACGACAACTTTCCAGGGTGATTTAGCCCCATGTGCTAGACCTTTCCCTGGGAGCTGCTTGCCTCTTGCCCAGGCTGTGGGAGCAGGATTGGCCCAGGGGGTGAGGGACTGGGGTTTCTATAGTGACCTGGTAAAGTTACTGGACTGGGATGGGAGATGGAAATCTTGAGTGGTTTTCTCCTGAAGAAGTGTGTTACGTGTTAGGTGTAGTGTTATTGCTATAATTGAAGTGTTACGGACCAAATGAGTCTTGTTTTGGTCGCAGGTAAGGTTTTCTCCCGCTATATCTAAAGTATGTTGCATGTTAGATGTAGTGTTACGGCTACAATTGAGGTGTTACGGATCAAATGAGTCTTGTTTTGGTTGCATGTAATTTTTTTTTCCTGTTATATCTAAAGTATGTTACGTGTTAGATGTAGTGTTACGGCTAAAATTGAGGTGTTACGGATCAAATGAGTCTTGTATTGGTCTCACTTCAGGTGTGGGACGGCCATAGATTATATAAGACCTGACTTTTTATCTGGGATTAGATGAGAAATGTTAGGCTGAGTGTTGTGCAACGGCTTTCAAGTGTCACTCATTACGGGTTAAAGGGAAGGTGTTATGGTGTTACTGTCAAGGGAGCAGACGTGACGAGCCAGGCTGGGGATATTCTGGGTCTTGGTGTTCCCGGGATGATGAAGCGTTACGGGCGGGCGCTTGTTAACAGTCCTATAAATTCCGAGACGCGAAGAGTTGGTGCAATGCGGACAAGACTGCCAAAGTTTGCCTTCATTATTTGTGAGAAAGTTTTCATCGCGGCATCTTCATCTTTGTCCTTTGTCGCGTTGTAAGTGAAGCGAAGCGAGCAAGAGAGAGAGAGAGAGAGAGAGAGAGAGAGAGAGAGAGAGAGAGAGAGAGAGAGAGAGAGAGAGAGAGCGAGAGAGAGAGTCTGGATTTGATAGAATACTAGATGGCAAGAAAATACTTGTCTTTTTTTTCAGTTTTTTTTTTTTTATGTGAAAATGTAAAAGGTTGCCTGTGCGTGAGACATTTTCAAGCTGGGTATGGATTATCATTTTCTTTTTATTCTTTTCTTATTTTTGTTTCATTGATTTCAAATTGACTGACTGACTTAACTTTCATGCTTGCAAATTTTTACAATCCAGCTCTAAATTGTGATGTCCCATGCTCTCTCTCTCTCTCTCTCTCTCTCTCTCTCTCTCTCTCTCTCTCTCTCTCTCTCTCTCTCTCTCTCTCTCTCTCTCTCTCTCTCTCTCTCTCTCTCTCCTGTCCTTCATCTCTTCCATCCCTTCCTGGTTCCCTCTTCCTATGACTTCTTGCTTCCCTCTACAAATAGCCCTGGACAGGAAAGGTTTCAGTTCCCGGGGACAGAAAAGAGAGAAGAGGGAGGTGCTAAAAACAAGCGATGTGACTCCCTCCTTTCCTCGTGTGCCTGGGTGATTAGACGCCTGCGAGGACAAAGGTTCATTCCAGGACCCCAGGCAGGCCTCCTCACTCGCGTTCTCTTCCGCTCAGGTAACGAATCCTAATTAACAGATCAGTTAGTCTGCGAACACCACGCAAAGTTACCTGGTGACGGGCAGAGAGAGAGAGAGAGAGAGAGAGAGAGAGAGAGAGAGAGAGAGAGAGAGAGAGAGACAAGCAAGGAAACAAAGACACGCAAAAAACAAATAGATCATATAATTGGGCAAACCAGTGCTTACAGATATAAAGACACGAACAGACGGAAAGGCAAACAAAAGACACACAAATATGCAAACAACCATAGCAGACATAGACAGACAGGTAAATAACAGACTTACAAACTTACACATAACAGGCAAAGCAAGCAAACAGGGAAACAAAAATACAAATCCTAAACGGTAAACAATCTTACACCAACAGAGAGACAGACAAACAGACAGACAGACAGACGGACAGTGAGAGAAAGGACTCGTGCATTAGGTGGCTCAGTCTAAAGAAGAGTGCGAAAGACAAAGTGAGCGAGTGTCTTTGTGATTCAGTCGTAGTAGGTTTTATCTGGCAGAGAAAGAATACCTAAGTAGGCCATTGAAGCAGCCGACTGATCCTGTTTGCCTGCAATTGACACAAGTGCCACTGGGAGTCTCCGAGCTGATGAAGTTTTGAGCTTTGATGGTCAGAGATGACGCGGCGTGTTTGAGGAAGGAGTGAGGGAGAGGAGACGAGTGTCGCGGCAGGGAGGGAGAGAGGGAGGGACGCTGCATAATGGGGTGAAGACGGAGGAGCGAAGGGAGGAAGGATGTACGAGAAGAGGAAAGGGAAAATACGTGATAAAAAGAAGGAGTGGTGAAGAAAGGAAGTGGGCATGGAAAAAGGAAAGAAAGATAGGCCTTGAAGGAGGTGAAATACATAATGGAAGGAGGGGTGAGGAGATAGAGGAAGGGAAGGCACATGAAAGAAAGAGAGAAATGCTTGAAGGAAAAGTGGATGAAGGAAGCAGAGAGGGAGACTGAGGAGGGAGGTTGATAGGATTGGAGAGAGGGAGCAAGTCTTCGAGGAAGGATATATAAGTTAAGGAGGAGAAGGGGATAGGATATCAAGGAAAGAGAAGTGTTATTGAGAGGAGCAGAGCATGAAGGAATGAGAGGAAGAAAAGAAAGAAGGAAAAACAGGACACGAAGAAAGGAGGAGGAGGAGGAGGTGGAGGCGAGTTTGAAGGAACTGAACGAGGGAAAAAATCAGTTTCAGTACGGTGTCTTCATCCTGTGTAGCCTTTTCCTGGCTCGTCTCGCTTCCTTTGTCCGTCTGAATGTCTCTTTTATTACGTCAGTTACTACTGTTCTCAAAGCAGCGAGTCTATTCCCCAGGCGCGTGAGTGCATCGTAGCAGCGTTTTTATATTTGAAGCAGGAGTGAATGTGATGAAAGGCAGAGTGGTGGCGCCAGTAATAACTCTTGCCCTCGTCACTCTCACACGTCGTCTTGCTTTACCGTTAGCGTAGATTGAACGAGAAAATGAACATCAGGGTAGACAGCACCAGTAGTAGTAGCAGTATTACTATTAGTATTAGTAGAAGTAGTAATAGTAGTAGTAGTACTAGCAGAAGTAGCAGTAGTAGTAGCAGTAGTAGTACTAGCAGAAGTAGTAGTAGTAGTAACAATAGTTGTAGTACTAGCAGTATTAGTAGTAGTAGTAGTAGTAGTAGTAGTAATAGTAGTAACATTAGTGATAATAATAATGATAAAAGTAATAATAATAATAATAATAATAATGATAATTATTATTATTATTATTATTATTATTATATTATTATTATTATTATTATTATTATTATATAATAATAATAATAATAATAATAATAATAATAATAATAATAATAATAAAAGGTGGTTTGTGATTGGCTGTTGCAATGCAGCGCAAGTTTCCTTTTGGTCGCGCCCGATCACAGTTGCCAGTGAAGGACCACCTCCCGAGCCCCAACACCCTATCCGTGGTGCACGTGCTTCCCTGCCTGTGAACCCTAAAGACGGTGCTCTGCAAGGCGGCAACACTGTGTGCATTTCTTCACAACTCCAAACTCTCCAGTGTCAAGCACTTTCCAAGCACCTCAGGTATCCTAAATACTAGTGTACCCTAGTGGGACATTCAGTCTGTCAGATGACAGGAGACAGGATGGATGGTAGACGCTCCTTCAGCACATACATGCGTGGGGAGTGTGTCGTGGAGAATGGCGACATTCTCCGCGGCCCCCCACGCACAGTCAAAGTATCGGTGGGAGATCCCGACGCGAAATCTTTCTTCTGCTGTTGCTGGCCACGAGGGCCTCGCTTCACTAAGGTAGCCAAATTCTTTTTCAAACCGCATAAAGAAGAACCCAGTCTCCAGAAGTACACGTCTCTGGAGACTGTGATGTACATGGACGGCATGGTTTTCCGCGAATACTGGACGCCAGGCAAGACGGCCGTCAAGGTCTCCATCAAGCAGCGGCGCGGAAAGAAGGTTGTCCTCTTTGGCCGCCTGACAACCTTCCTTCAAGAGATGGAGAACCGAAATTCAGAAAAGTTCGTTCTTTATGTCACGGAAACCAGCTTCAAAATTATTCAAAAGGACCGAGCGGCTTCAGGCGGCGACGAGACCGATGCCGCTGAGAAACAGAAAAATAAGCCGTTACAAGAGAACGATAAGTACGAGTGCGCTAAACGCGGGGATGACGAAAACCAAGTAAAGATCGACTACGCGACTTCCTTGTTCAACAGTTTTAAGAAGAAAGATAAACCCGTTAACATCATAACAACTCCAGAAATTGTAAAGCTGCCGCCAGTAATCCCCATGCAAACCAAGAACGTGCGGTCATTCAACAAAGACGCTCCTGCTGCACGCCAACAGCAGCGCAGCGCACCTCGTACCGTCCGTCGCGATAAGCAAGCGTCTGTGAAGCCTAAAGAAACAAACAAAGAAAAACAGATCGTTCAGGTTCAGGAAATACACAAGAAAGACATTCCATGCGAGACAAAGAATAATGCTGATGAAAAGGCGACTAATAAGAAAGTCAACGAAGATACAGAGGAACAAAATCATACAGAGATGAAGAAAGAATCAGGAACAATGAGTGAAGTACAGCTAGTTCACGAAAAACACAATGAAAACGCGGAAAGTGTCCAAAAGAATCCAGCAGAAGAGAAGAGCGCAGTTTGGGAAGAATATGATAAAAATGAGTCTGAAGAGACTGAAGGAGACACCGAAGATGTGGAAAGCGTCCCTACAAAAACAGAGAAGACAGATGAGGAAGAGAAAGAAGATACTGAGAAACAAAAAGTTACCGAGAAGGAAATGAAACCAGCAAAAATTAGTGAAATGCAGCTAGTTCAGGAAAAAGACGATGAATATCATGAAGGCGAGGAAGCTAATACTCTTGAAGGAAAGGAGACTAGTGTTTCTGAAGACTATGATGCGCATGACACTGGAAAGAAGGAAGTGGTTGTTGAAGATGTGAAAAGTACCTCTCCTGAGAAAGACAATGCAGATAAGGAAATTAAAGAGGGACAAAATTTTGAGAAGGAAGCTGAGAAACAAGACGTTATTGAGAAAGTTAACCTTCCCTCTATAACCAAACTTTTGTCTTTAACCAAAGTCATCGTGAAGAACAGTACAAGGAGAGAGAAGATACGGAAAGCAATGCTTTTAAGAAAGAAGAGAGAGAGTGTGTCGCTTGGCAATGTGAAGACAACATCACCGGTGGAAAAAATGACGACGCGGAAGAATATAGGGAAGGATCAACATTTGAAAAAGAAGGTAATGACTTGCCGCCACAAGAACACCGCGATGGCCAATGTAAGCAGCAAGTGGAGGTGGTGGAAGGGCTCCCCCACCAACACCGGTGAAGAACATGACGGCCAGAATGAAGGTAAAGAAGGAACTGGAGTTAAGAAAGAAGACGTTCTCGTGTAGCCATTACCGTTATGTCCGCCAGCTGAAAAGAAACAATCAAACGGAGATCAAATCAAATCAATCAAAGGAGATAAAAAAAAAAAAAAAAAATCAAAGGAGAGAAGAAAAAGCGCTACAACAAAATAAATCTGAAATCCGTCCGCTGTAAGATCGACACCCATTACAGCCTACCTACTGATTATAAACCTGATCTGGATTTGAAAGTACTGGAATCACAGCCGCCACCCTCAGGCCCCGCGCGAGTGAAATGGGCCCGAGAGGTGGCTGCCCTTAAGGCTCGGCTGCGTTCACAGAAACAGAAGAAAGGGCGGACTAGTGCACAGTGCCTCCATCACGGGTCGCAAGCCGCTAAACACTGAGTCACTCGCACTGAGGACCATCCTAGTCAGTGCAACCGAGAAAATTGGAAAAAAAAAAGTACAAAAACAAAGTAAGCTTTCTAACTATGGATTAAGAAGCCTAAGCACTGAGTCTTTACTGAGGAACATGCTTGTCAATCCAAACCCGAAATTAGACCCAAAAAAAAAGTTTTTCATCCATTAATTAAGGAGCAAGAACACTAAGTGATTCCACTAAGGAACAAGGTGGTGAGTGAAATCCAGAAATTAATGACAAAAAAATAAAGCGCTTAAATTTGCAAAGAAAAAAAGAAATATTAATCTATCTGTTATTGACGAAACAACTGAGTGATTCTTCAGCGAGGAACAAGAACATTCGTGACACTAAATGAAAAATAATGACGTAAAAGAAATTAAAAGATAAAAAAGATAAAGTAAAAAAAAAAAGTAACAAGAAAGTCTTTGCTCTCATAACCTATGAAGTATATTAATCGACTGTCAATCCGCCGTTGAAACCAGAAATTAATAGAAAAAAAAAGTAATTAAAGTATCTTCATTAAATAAGATGCCTAAATATTTTGAGTGAGAGCAAATCAGAAAACGATGACAAAATATAAAGATACAAATCCACCAAAGAAATCTTTACACAAGTTATTTTAGAATGCTACGATTTGAGTGTTAACTTGCTGAGGATCAAGATTGTGAAAACCAAAACAACGACAAAAAACAAAGAAAAGAAAAATTATATCCAGTATTGGTGAAACAGCCATTGATAGTGGGAGGAAAACTGGTGAAATACGGCTATTAACAGTGAGAGGAAACAAGAGAACAATGGCACAAATAAAAACAAGGAAAATAGAAAAAAAAAATCTTAACGAGAACACAAATTAATTAAGTGACTCTCCACTTATGAAAAAAAGAAGTAAGGAAAAATAATAATAAAAAAGATTAAAAAACAGACAAAATACTGTACCGTAACTTAAGAAGTCTGACTTAATTATTAGTCCACTGAGAAAGAAGACTGCGTTTGGAAAACGGAAAACATTGAAAAAAAAGGAAGAAAAAAAGTATCTTTTAATGATGTAATCACGTGACTCACCACCGAAAAACTAGATTCTGAGAGGAAGCCACAAAATGATGAGGAAAAGAAAAAAATCATAATGGGGAAAAGTAAAAAAAAAAAAATAAGATAAAAAAAAATGTGAAAAAAGGAAATGAAACAAAAATGACCAAAAATAAAAAAAAAGTTTACAAAATTATGGAAATAGTGTTGAAGTAAAGAAGGCAGAATATTATGGCAAGTAATTAAAAATATAAAAAAGCCAAAAAATGGTGACCAGAAACAGAAAATAATACCGAAAAAGTAAAAAAAAAAAAATAATAATGAGGAAAAGGAAGATAAGTAAAAAAAAATCCAGAAAATAACAAAAGTAATAAAAATAAAAATAATGAAAAAATTGTGAGAAAAAAAAATATAAAAAAGAAAGAAAGACATCAAAGTAAAAAAAAGCCATAAAATAATGATAAAAAAATAAGTCAGAAAATAATGAGAAAACAATTTTGAAAAAAGCCAGAAAGTAGTGAAAAAAATTAAAAGCAGAAAATGATGACAAGAAACCATTGGCTAAAATAAAAAAAGCTGAAAATAATGAAAAAAAATAGTAAGGATAATTAAAAACTCTAAAATAATGATGAAAAGTAAAAAAAATAATAAAACAAAAAGTAAAAAAAAACAGAAAAAAAAAAAAAAAAGTAAAAATAATAATGAAAAAAGTATAAAAAAAATAATAATAATGAAAAAGGTTAAAAAAAATAATAATGAAAAGTAAAAAAATAATAATAATGAAAAAAGTAAAAAAAAAAAAAATAGTAATGAAAAAGTAAAAAGAGAAAATAAAAAAAAATAATGGAAAAAAGTAAAAAAAAGAAAATAACAAAAAAAATAATAATAAAAAGTAAAAAAAATAATGAAAAAAGTAAAAAAGAAAATAATAAAAAAAATAATGAAAAAAGGTAAAAAATAATAATAATGACAAAAAAATGAAAAATAATAGCAAAAAAAGTAAAATAAACCAAAAAAATAATGACAAAACATCAATAAAAAAATGACAAAAGTGGAAATCCAGAAAATAATTATAACAAAAAAAAATTAAATGACAAAAATGAAAAAAAAAGATAAATAATGACAAAAAAGTAAAAAAAAAAATAAAATATTGACAAGAAAGGAAACTAGAGAAAATAGCGACAAAAAGTGAAAAATAGCGACAAAAATAGAAAAAAAAACACAAGATAATGACAAAAAAGTAAAAATGAAAATAATTACAAAAACTAAAAACCCAGAACAGAATGACTAAAAAATAAAAAGGCAGAAAATGACAAAAAAAAGTAAAATAGCTTAAAATATTGATAAAGTAAAATAATATGACAAAAATATAAAAAAATGACGAAAGGGACAAAAAGTGACAAAAGTGATAAGAGTGAAAATGGAAGAAAATAATGACAAAAAATGTAAAAAATATTCCACAAAATAATGAGAAAGTGAAGACAAAATAATAACAAACATGAGAAAAGTAAAAACAAAATGAAATAATTACAATAAAATAAGAAAGATAAGCAGAAGAGTAAGAAAAAAAACATAAAAAATTACAAAAGATTAAAATAATGAAAATAAAATAGTAAAAAAAAAGCAAATTGTAAGTATAAGAAAAAAAGTAATAAAAAAGTAAAGAGCCAGAAAATTGTGACAAAAAAAGAAAAAAAAGGAAAAAAAAGAATCACAAAAAAGAGAAAATATAAGAAAAATAGTAATAAAAAACATAAAACAACTACAAAACATTAAAATAATGAATATCAATAAAAAGTAAAAAAAAAATGAAAATTTCTATAACAAATAATTAAAAATCTAGAAAATAGTGACAAAGAAAAGTATAAAAGCTAGAAAATAATGACAAAAAAGAAATAAAGCCAAAAAAATGGTAAAAAAAAAGTCAGAAAAAATATTAAAAGAAAATAGTAATAAATAAAAAATCTTAGTGAATGAAGAAGCATAAAGAAAAAAGTAAAAGAAAGCCAGGAAATGACAAAAAAAATGAGAAAAAAGCAAAAAAGCAGAAAATAAGAAAAATTAAAATGGCAAAAAAAAATTAAAATAAAATATAATAACGAAATATAAATAACAAAATAAAGTCAAAACCCAGAAAATAATTATAACGGATAATAAATAATGACAAAAAGGTAGAAAAAAAACACAACGTAATGAAAAAAAACATTGTGCGTAAAATCCAGAAAATGACAAAAAAGTTAAAAATCTTAAAAAAAAAAAAAAAATGCAAAACTGCATCTCTTAACAAAGAGACAACTGAGAGATACTCCACTCAAAAACTGCATCTCTTAACGAAGAGACAACTGAGAGATACTCCACTCAAAAACTAAATTGAAATGAAATCAGAAAATCAGAAAAAAATGAAAAAAATGATGGAAAATAAAAAAAAAATCTTCATAGATTTCATAAGTTACAAATAGTAACTTATGAAATCTATGAATTGAACACATTGAGGATCAAGTGTGTGAGTGCAACCCACAAAAATAATGATGACAAAAGAAATGTGAAAAAAAGGCAACTTTAGCCACTTATAAACAAGTTGCCTTGTGTATATATATGTGCTGATACTAAAAAAAAAAAAAAAAAAAAAAAAAACTAACATTTATACAATCTATACCATTAGTAATTTTTTATATGATTGTACTGTAGTGGAAGACAAATATGCTGCCATTTTTTCTTATTAATAAAGTAAACCAACTAAAAACCATCACTTTCAATATCCTAAGCTTCTGATTAGAGTGAACTGACTATGTAATGGACTTGAATGGACACGGCAATCAGAGAGAGAGAGAGAGAGAGAGAGAGAGAGAGAGAGAGAGAGAGGGGATGGAGGATGGAGGTGGTCTCGTCTTAATGCCACGACGACGATAACAGCAACAATAACATCAACAACGAAACCAAACCGCTATTACAAGGGACGCATCTTATTGCATCTGAACACAAACATTTTGACTCGAAAAACAACACGCGGTTAGTTGCCTTTTTTCTTCGTATTCCGGAGATCATAACTACGCGGGTGAGCACACACACACACACACACACACACACACACACACACACACACACACACACACACACACACACACACACACACACACACGGAAGGGAAAATCCAATTAATATCTAGACAGTCTCTCGTATGTTATTTATCAATTGTAGTTTTAGCGTTTGTTACAATACTACTAATAATATTCTAAAGGAGGAAAACTTTCTACCAACCTGAAACAGAAAAAAATAATATACGTAACTTCATCACCAATTAATGTATAAACATGTCAAAAAAGATGAAAGAGTAGGAGCAAATGATTCAGTTCGTTAGAAGAGCCCTGAAAACTATTAGTGCGTGTAAATGTAATTGTAACACGGAAGGGAATAATGTGTAGCTTTCCATTACTCAAATACAGACGATTGTGTGGCAGACATTTTTTTTTTTTTTTCATATTTGTATACGTAATGAAAACAAGGCTGCCGCTGCGAGAAAAATGTACAGAAAAACAAAAAGGGAGGAAGTAGATCAGAGGAAATTAATGAAGAGGTAATGGTGTACTGGAAATGTAGCAATGGGGAGCGAGGGAAGTGGAGGAAAAGGGAAGAAGAGAAGCCTGCCTGAGGAGGTGAAGTTTGTGAAGAGTTAAGCTGTTCATTAATGAGAGAAGAATGTAGCTCTGTGTTTGCTGTTTTAGGGAAATAATGAACGTAATGATCATAAATGAGGTGCATCATTGTAACAGGAAATGCACTGCTGATTTATTATTATTATTATTGTTGTTATTATTATTATTATTATTATTATTATTATTATTATTATTATTATTATTATTATTATTATTATTATCATCATCATCATCATCATTATCTCTAATATGATGATAATAAATATAACTCTTTCTTCACTATTATCACCTTTTATGTACATTCTCAGCTTTCTTTGCAATCATTGATACTTATCCACACCCCCAATAGCATTACATTCCCTTCTGTGGTGTCTTTATCACCACCTGATCCGCCCTACTTCAGTTATACCTTTCCCTTCTCACTTCCCTCTAACACAATATATATTTCTCTCCCACAGGTAACTCCCGCCTCCAGCACCACCGCCATATACCCGCCTCGCTCTCTCTCTCTCTCCCTGCCGGCCATATTAACACTCAGGTAAGGTAAACCGATACACCTTTTATTGTTTTACTGCAGTGTCGAGAAAAACCAGGTCAGGAGAGGTGCAGGAGAATGTGAAGAGGAGAAGTTTTAATCACTGCATGTCACTATTCGTATCACTGGTTTGTTTTCGTTTTTATCTCTATTTCCTGTGCATTCCTTTTTTTTTAGTATGTTTTCTTTTTTTTTAATCCGTGTGTTTTATCGATTTTTTCTGTTATGTCTCAGTTTTTTTTTTAATCTTTCTCCCTTCTATTCTTTTCATTTTTCGTTTCGTCTTCCTCTTTTACTTTCTATATATCCTTTTTATTCTTTTACTTTTGGTCTGTTTTCTTTGTGTTTTATCTGTTTTCCATCTATTCTATTCTCTTTTTGTCATCTTAGTTTCCCATCTTCTTCATATGCCTTTGTCTTTTCCTTACCATTTTCCTTTCAGTGGCAGTAAAGTCAAATATAGCTGTGTCACGCACCACAATATTTTAGGGAGGCTGCACGTTCATTTTAGTAAAATGTTAACAGTCAATAAACGAAATTAACTCCCAAGAGATTTTATTTTTTTTTTTTCTTGCATGGGTGAGTGTCTGTGTGCATATATATATATATATATATATATATATATATATATATATATATATATATATATATATATATATATATATATATATATATATATATATATATATATTTTTTTTTTTTTTTTTGCTCAGTAACTTGACCTGAGGCATCACGTTCACACTTAATTAAATGAATGGCGCACGATGCAGGTAACGTGATATGACCAGTGCCGGGAATCTGATGGCGCGGAATATCTCTCTCTCTCTCTCTCTCTCTCTCTCTCTCTCTCTCTCTCTCTCTCTCTCTCTCTCTCTCTCTCTCTCTCTCTCTCTCTCTCTCGTTCTCGTCGCGTGCCTGGCCACTGACTCTCTCCCCCCTGCAGGAGGGACGGCCAGAGCACAATAAGATAGGATGGCTCACCGTTTCCTCTTCCACGAACGCAACATGCAAGTTTTTCGTACATGTAATCCTACCGGGTGCTAAATGTTAAAGTAATGGCTGAAAATTACACCAGCCGGATTGAGATCATACGGAAGAATCACGCGAGACTTAACTTTAAAAAAATGAGGAACTTATCCGTTAAACGTAAATTAATCAAAAATTTATGTCTATGATTTACAATGGCCGCGCTGGAAGTTGGCTCACCAGCTATACAGTGCTGCAGGTAAAGGCGCAGAACTCACTACTTGAAGGAATCACTTGGCTGATTACGAATGTATTGTCTCATTTTTTTTTTCTCTATTACATTACGTAGGTTTCTTAAGGTCCCTGTAATGGTGTTAAATATAAAAAAAAGGGGTCATTCAACTCAAGAAACAAGAAAGAAAAGATATAATACACACATTTGGCCTGAAAAGAATGGATATGTTAGGCATTGTTATATTTAATTTTATATTGATCAAAGTGCGCGGAACGTTTGGGGTGAGGGTAACGATAGGGGCCATGCTTAGCTGGGTGTGGCAGCCCAAACTCAGGACATCTGGATTCCTTAAGTGAGCGTAGAAAACCAGCTAAGGGTCATCCTGCCCCTGCTTAGGCTCACCACCCACACGCGCGCGCGCACACGCACGCACGCACGCACGCACGCACCCACCCACACACACACACACACACACACACACACACACACACACACACACACACACACACACACACACACACACATTCATCTCTAGCTAAAACAGCTTCTATGAAGTTAGGTGTTCTGAGACGTCTCCGCCAGTTTTTCTCACCCCCCCAGCTGCTAACTCTGTACAAGGGCCTTATCCGTCCATGTATGGAGTATGCTTCACGTGTCTGGGGGGTTCCACTCATACTGCTCTTCAAGACAGGGTGGAATCAAAAGCTTTTCGTCTCATCAACTCCTCTCCTCTAACTGATTGTCTTCAGCCTCTCTCTCACCGCCACAATGTTGCATATCTAGCTGTCTTCTACCGCTATTTTCATGCTAACTGCTCTTCTGAACTTGCTAACTGCTTGCCTCCCCTCCTTCCGCGGCCTCGCTGCACAAAACTTTCTTTTTTCTCTCACCCCTATTCTGTCCATCTCTCTAACGCAAGAGTTAACCAGTATTCTCAATCATTCATCCCTTTCTCTGGTAAACTCTGGAACTCCCTGCCTGCTTCTGTATTTCCACCTTCCTATGACTTGAATTTCTTCAAGAGGGAGGTTTCAAGACACTTATCCATCAATTTTTGACCACTGCTTTGACCCTTTTATGGGACTGGCATTTCAGTGGGCATTTTTTTTAATGGATTTTTGTTGCCCTTGGCCAGTGTCACTCCTACATAAACACACACACACACACACACACACACACGCACAGTACGTTTACAAAGATCGGGTTTTCCTTCCTAATTTGTCGTCATGATTTAACTGCAACCTGTTGTTATTGTTGTTGTTGTTGTTGTTGTTGAAGTGTTCTTGTTCTAGTTCGTTATTTCCGCTCCCCAAAAAATTTAAAGTTTGTGTTGCAAGGATAAAAACGTATTTGATATGATACAAAGGACGCGCTCGCACTCGCGCACACATGGCTAAGACGAAAGACAAAGCAGGAAGTGTCGAATTTTATTAGTCATGCAATGTCATATTTAAATTCCCAGTCTCTCTCTCTCTCTCTCTCTCTCTCTCTCTCTCTCTCTCTCTCTCTCTCTCTCTCTCTCTCTCTCTCTCTCTCTCTCTCTCTCTCTCTCTCTCTCTCTCTCTCTCTCTCTCTCTCTCTCTCTCTCTCTCTCTCTCTCTCTCTCTCTCTCTCTCTCTCTCTCTCTCCTGAGGATCTGTCTTCTAGTCAACTCACTTTTCCTTCCTTTCTTCTTGTTTTCATCTTTGTCTTCCTGATACTCCTCCTCCCCCTCCTCCTCTTTCTCTTCCTCCTTATCTTCTTCCCTCCTCCGTTTTTTTCCACTTCTGTTCGTGATCATGTCCCTGCTACTGTTCCTGCTCTTCTCGCTCCTCGTCCTCGTCTTCGTCCTCTTCCTCTTCCTCTTCCTCGTCCTCGTCCTTGTCCTCCTCCTCTTCCTCCTCCTCCTCCTCCTCTTCCTCCTCCTCCTCTTCCTCCTCCTGCTTCCACATCTACTCCGTGAGGGAAAGAAGTAGTGCTCCGACAGAACCTCATTTTTGAACCCCAGAGGGAGGACGGGAGTGAGGGAGACAAAGGAGGAGGCAGATACTCGTAGATCACCCGGAGAGAAAATGAGAGGGGGAGAAAGAGAGTGAGAAGGAAAGAAGAAGAAACAAAGACTGGGATTGATGAAGACGGAGACAAATTGAGCGAGTGTTGGGAACAAAGAGAGTCAACGTAAGAAGGTCAAGGAGAACGGAAATACTAGTGGAGTGTTTACATTCGTGCTCCCCCTAAACTGCATATCGATTTTGCTGTGAATGTGTATGAATATTTTTGTGCCTGGAATGACAGGACGTGTAATTTTTTTTTTTTCTTTCTGTCTAAAGGGATTGTTCTTGTAAAAAAAACTATTTGTATGTTTTTTATCTTTAAGTTTTCATCGAGTATTCGTTAAGTCTGAAAGGAAAACAAAGTAAAGTAAGCTATCTGTAAATGCTTTATTTCCATTTATTTATCCATTTACGTGAATAACACAAGAAAATAAATTATATATGTAAAGAAAATCAAAGAATATAATATGAAGTAAATAATAATAATAATAATAATAATAATAATAATAATAATAATAATAATATTGATAATAATAATAATAATAATAATAATAATAATAATAATAATAATAATAATAATAATAATAATATTGATAATGATAATAATAATAATAATAATAATAATAATAATAATAATAATAATAATAATAGTTCTAAATCTGGAAAGCAAAATGAAGCATGCAAGTTAATTAAAGAACACAATATGACTTACTGAATGTTGTTACTCTCGCGTTGCCTACACACACACACACACACACACACACACGAGATTCTTGCCGCACTGTGTTGAGGATGACATTTGCTAAAGTTAGAACTGTTTCCATTTGGCATGGGAAGAGAGAGAGAGAGAGAGAGAGAGAGAGAGAGAGAGAGAGAGAGAGAGAGAGAGAGAGAGAGAGAGAGAATTGGAGCTTGATTCTAGTGTTGTTTTCCTGGCCGTGAGAATTGGCCCCTGGTTGAAGTATAAAGAGACTGCGGATACTGAAGAGGAAAGGCGAATGGGAAAGAGAGAATAAGATAATAATTTGCGTGAATGAGAAAGGAAAGAAGGAAAGGAGTTTTTATCTTGTGTATTTTGTAATTTTAGTTATATTTTGGGTTTTTTTGGGCTCTGTAAGAGGATATTTATTTTATTTTTTGTTCATAGGTGTATCCATTGTTGTTGTTGTTGTTGTTGTTGTTGTTATTTTCTTTTATAACGTTTGCTGCTGCTGCTGCTGCTGTTGTTTCCTCCAACATATTACCATCATTCTGTAAACACCATTCCATTCCCCGACTTCCTTTCTCGGCTTTATCTTCCATAATAGCAGGCATTTCTCATTAGCCAGGGAACAAACCACTGCCACTATTACCACCACCACCACCACCACCGCCACTGTTACCACCACCACCACCACCACCACCACAGTAGATTAAGTACAACAATCCTTTGTAACTGTTAAACATATGGAGGTCATTTGTACATGTGTGTGTGTGTGTGTGTGTGTGTGTGTGTGTGTGTGTGTGACTCAGATTCAGATTGAAATTCAATTTATTTTGCTCAGACTTTGTAAGCAAAGTCTGGAGCACAGCTCCTCGTATAATTTCCATCGTAACTAAAATTAAACAATAACTAAATCATAATAAAAATTTAATAATAAATCATAACTACAATTAAACTAACATAATAATGATAACCAAATAATTTCAATCGTAACTATAATTAAACAGTAACAATAATAATAATAACTCCTGAAGTAATACTGTTAATTAAATACATTACCTGAACATTTGATAGACAGCTCTTAAGAAAAAATAAGCTATGTTGGTCAAAATTTCTGAATTTTTACTTTGCATCAGTTCAGCAAACTTATTCATTGTTGTGTTATTTCTGTAATAGTTTGGGATATATCTGTTCTGTAGTTCAACAATATTTTCGTGAGAACATAACAACATAATATGAAATTCATCTCCCACAACATTACTTCTACATTTCGTACATAAATTCCCTTTGTTGAAATATTACTGTACCATGTTGAAATCCATTGATCCTTCAGTTTCCTTTCCACAGCTTTCTTTAACCATTCAGGATAATTAATATATTGATCTAACCATACGCCTGACATGCCACAGCTATTCACAATATTTCTTATATGACCGAGCCAAGGAGATGAGGACGTGTTCGTTGAGTCTAGATATAATAAACTCCTATACATCATCATGCTTACTTATGTAGTTTTACCTGTTATCAGCCTTGACCAGTATGCTATCATTCTAGTGTTAATAATAACAGCAATGGGATGTTCTCCTAACTCACCGTACACAATGTCTCTACTTGTATTCTTATGGACATATAATACGTGTTTAAAAAATTTCATCAGCAATTGTTTCAACTCTCTATCAACAGTACAACCGCATATTCCACAACCGTGTGTCATAATTGGCATCACAGTCGTATCAAGCGGTGGGTCGTGTTTACGGCATTTCCCAGTCAGTGAATACGTCGCTCTAGAAGCACTTTTTTGTTCTAATTGGGCAATTCTAAATCTTCTATTGTAATTAAGTAAAACTCCTAGGTACTGATATTCACTTATTGTTTGGATATTCTCTTCTCTAAAGACAAAGTCATAGGTGCCATAATTCACCCTCCCTCTACTAAACACTACAACCTTTGTTTTGCTGTTATTCACATCTAACTTCCATTGCTCACAATATAATTCCATTGCTTTGAGAATATTTTTAATTTCATCTTCACTATTAGCTAAAATAACTGTGTCGTCAGCATACATCATAACCAATAGATTTAAATGTAAATCAAGAAAATTATCATCAGATAACAGATAATTACAGTTGTTTTCTACCAGGGAATCTTGTATATCATTAACTTATAGAGCAAACAGCAATGGAGAGAGATCTTCTCCCTGTCTTACTCCTTTAGTACAAATGAAAGTGTCAGATGTTTTTTGGTAAAATTTTACACATGACTTTATATTCATGTACATATTTCTAATAACATTAAGTACTTTACCACCTATATTTTCTTTCACCGTCTTGTACCAAAGCCCATCCCTCCATATTGTGTCAGAAGCTTTCCTGTAGTCAATAAAGAGACAGAACAGTTTTCTCCTCTTCCATAAGAACAAGTCCGTGATACACTTCAGTAAAAATATATGGTCGAGGTACTGTAACCTTGCCGAAACCCACCTTGTGTTTCTTTTACAATATTGAATCTGTTTGAATAGTGTGTTAGTCTGTCATTAGCTATTGATGTGAAAAGCTTACTTAAACAACTTAGTAAAGTTATAGCCCTATAATTATGTGGCTCATCAACATCACCTTTATTTTTATACAAAGGAACAATAAATAACCCCTATTAGCCATTGCTCTGGTAAGTCTCCTGTATCTAGAATTCTATTAAACATTTTAACATACAGATTAAGAAGGATATTTTTATCACCTTTGATATGTTCATTAACGATGTTATCATAACCAGGTGCTTTGTCTTTCTTGAGTTTTCCAACAGCTTTCACCACCTCATTTTCTGTTGTAGGCTCATTCAATACTTGCCTTTCTCCTAACTCATGTGCAACACTTTCTGCTTCCATTCAATGTCCATCAACTGCATTAATATCTTCTGATAAACTCTTAAAGTGATGATGAAAATTAGAATTTCTGCTGTTAGTGTAGTCTTACTATTATTAACATTTCTTTCTCTTGATATTTTCCAATATTTTTTGGGACCTTTATTATTGTTTTATTTTAACTTAGTCACCAAGCTTTCCTTCTCTTTACTCTGCACTCTTTTCTAATCAGCCTTATATTTCTTACTTTTTTTCTGTCATGACTATAATTTTCTTCACTCCTTCTTCAATTATATTTACGTCTAGCCTTATAGTAGGCTTTCCTTGTTTTCCAGCATTGATTGTCACACACAAATAGGCTTACATTATTACTTTGTTTAACAAAATTTTTCCTTTTTTTGGGTGTGAATACCTTTATAGGTGGTTCTGACAATGTGTTCTTTAACCAAGAATTCACCTCTTCAGCAGACATAAAATCCCTCTGCTCTATTAACTCCTTTACCTCACCTTCATTAATTTCTGCTTTATAATCATCTTCCTTTGTTGCACTCCATTTCCCTGTTAAGCTACAATTATTCACAGGTATATTACTTCCATCATTATTTCTTTTCTTTTCAATATTAACTTTTAGTTGTACATGTGTACCACAATGAATATCTGAGTACAGCGGATCAAAATCTAGTATTCTAAATTCCTGTTCATTTTTCTGAACAGTGTTGGTGAGCCAGTGACATAATCCACCAGTGTAGCATACTCGTAAGTAGTTGTGGGTTTCCCCACTCTAAGCTCTTCATCTAGTCTACCATTAAATATACACACATCATTATTACTACAAATTGTCACCAGGTCAAAGTCCAGATTCGTCTTCCTCTGGGTCATCGATGGACCTAAAACCTGTTAAAACAATAAGGGTAAAGCGCGTGAAGCATATAACACGTGGTAACAGGAAAGAGAAACTACTCCGTGTCACTCGCCACCGCCTCAACCATTGCGGACCCTGTTATTGCAACCACCACCACAGATACGCCTGATCCTACTGCTGCCACAGCCTCTTTATCATTGAAACACAAAAAGCAACCACCCAGCATTTCCTCAGGTGTTCTTGGAAAGAAAAGGAGTGTGCAAAGTGGACAAGGAAGGAGGCGTATAAAAAAAAAGGTAACAGGCTCCCTCGACACAACCACCACCACCACCAGCTCTGGTGTCACCACCTCCACCGCCGTTACGTATTTAGTTTCTTGTTTGGAATATTTTTTTCCCATAGAGGAACTGTAAAATGAAGTAGGTGTAAGAAAATGCAGTAAAGTTACTGGTTTTTTGTTTCTTGTTGAGGAAGAACTTCTTTTTCTAGAAAAGAAACGCTTAAAGGGTTAATGTTAGTGCAGCAGGATTAGCACATTATTTCAGGCATTACAGCACATCAGCATTAGCACAGCATCACAATTCTGTAACAACATTATTTCAGGCATGACAACATCACAATCAGAACAACATTACATACAAACGCAAAATAGCATCACATAACAGTGATAATAAGATTAAGATGCTGTGATGCTGAGGGTCAGATTATGATGTTGTGCTGTTAGGTCTACGATAATAATGATGTGATGTCTAAGATACCCTGTGATGCTGTTAGATCTAAGATAATGAGGCTGTAATGCTGTTATGTCTAAGATAAAGATGATGTGATTCTGTTGTCTAAGAATAACACAACAGCAACACAGCATCACCACCAGTACCCAGGCATCATCACCACACACATCAGTTTCCCCACAAACCTCACCATCAGACACACACAACCACCACCAGTACCCAGGCATCACCATGCAGCGTCACACTCAAAACAGCAGCATCACATTTGAACAGCCCATGGTGAGGAATTAAAGCAAGAGGGAATATTGCGTAATAATTGTAAGTACTCGGTAGGTTCCCACGTCACCTGTTCAAAGCAGACGATTTTTTTTGCTTTTGCTACTTTTTGCTATTGTGGCAGTATGTACTTTGTTTATTTGACAGTTTCATCAAATTTATCTTATTTTCTGAGTAACTGCGTTTTTAATAATGTTTTAAGTGCAACAGGAACCGAATTCTTGAGTAATGAAAGATGAGGCTACAAGAAGAAGCAGAGGAAATTCCGAAATGGACGTCGGTGTGTGTTTTTCCATCTTATTTCACCATTTTATCCTCAGGTGAGTTGTGTACACGTGTGTCAGTTATCCTAAATATACTCTAAAGTGTCTATAATCAGTAAGATATGGTAAATAAGGTGAAGGAGTAATAGGAGACCGGAAATAAGTGTTTTTATAAGAAGCCGGTAGGTGCAGAAATGTCATAATACATTAGCATTCTGGGATAATATTATCAATAAAGGCGCCTCATGAAGCAGCCACATCATGCACGTGTGGTGAGGAATACTCGCCGAACAACGCGTGTGTGTGGGTGGTATTGTGTGGTCAGGCAGTGCTGCGTAACAGGAATGACATTTGTGCTGCCCACCGATTCAAATGGGCTGTAATTTTGGATCAGGCTGTTATGTAGGCCTCCGCGAGAGTATCAAGGCAGCAGATTCAGATTGAGTACTTTTATTCACAATACATATGCGTATACAAAAGTGGTGGAAATAGATGAGAGTAAGTTTAAGTGAAAGTATATGTGGACTGTGCGTTTGGCGGCCCGTGTGGAGAGCCAGGCAGCTCTCCACACAGCTGGGGGCCTGCGGTGGGAGGAGGGGGGCGTAGTAGGACAGCGTCA
Source organism: Scylla paramamosain (assembly GCF_035594125.1). Taxonomy (NCBI): domain Eukaryota; kingdom Metazoa; phylum Arthropoda; class Malacostraca; order Decapoda; family Portunidae; genus Scylla; species Scylla paramamosain. Next base: position 25,576,334 of record NC_087152.1, on the reverse strand, counting down.
GTCTGGCCTGCATCCTAATGGCTTGCCTGCTGTTTATTTATTTATTTACTTATTTATTTATTTTTTTTTTTACATTTATGAGTAAATTTTTGGGGGTTGTGCGTGATTTTCTTGTCTTTTCACGTTTATTTTTCTTCTGTTTATTGTTTTTGTGTTAATGCATCATGGCGGTGTTTTGTATAGTTTTTGTTATTTTTTTCTTATAATTTCATGTTCTTGTGCATTATTCTTATTTCATTAAGTGGTAAATATTAATAGGGATCTGCTGGAGATCTTTATGTGGTGTACATCCTATCATACATGCCTCACACACACACACACACACACTTAGACAAAGAATGTTTTATAAATTTAGACACAGAGTACAAGGGGACACAGTAAGAAGTTGCTGAAAGTTAACTGTAGAAGAGACATCAAGCAGTATAGTTTTCCTCACAGAAGTGTTAACAAATGGAATGAACTCTGAAGACGTTGTCAATGTCCAAACTGTCCATGCTCTTAAGACCAAACTGGATAGACATAGAGACTATGAGATTACTCCCCTCCCGTAAACCACTACTAGGTAAACACACACACACACACACACACACACACACACTGATCTTCCAATAACTGGAAGTTATTAGAATAACTGGAAGTTCCAAGAACTGACACTACACACACACACACACAGATCTTCCATTACCAAGAACTAACACCCAGACTGCAGGCTGCACACACACACACACACACACACACATATGCATTGACTCTAGGTTATTTGATTCCTCTTTTTTTTTCAATTTTGAGGAAATCTCTGCTGGGGAGACTGGTCACTTGATAGCAACAAGAACTGACGTCAGTTGACCAAGACACCACTAGGAATCGACATTAGCTGACCAAGACAGGACCAGAAATTGACACCCACTTGCCACAATATCAGTAAGTAAACAAGGTGTGTGTGTGTGTGTGTGTGTGTGTGTGTATTTACCTATGGTGTTTTTACTCCCAGAAGAACGTTTGGGCATTGGTCGAGTAGGGGAATTCCCTGTGAGTTGCATTGTCTCTACAGGACCAATTATCAGTTTAACACTTTGGTGGAAAGGACAGGTGACTGTTTCTCTCTCTCTCTCTCTCTCTCTCTCTCAGTATTGTATGATACTGTGTGAATAATTTTTGCATAATTCATTTCTTCATGGTAATTGATTTGCGTAATCTCAATTTTGGGCAGAGCAGATTGGTGGTACTGTTGTCTCACTCACATGATTGGCTATGGTTGTTGGAAGTATTGCTGTGGAGGATGCAATGACTGGACCTTTATAGGCCCTTCTCTTCTAAAAATACTTATTCTTGTTGTAAGTAAGTTATTTCTCCCAGCTGTGAAGAACATGCGAGCACTTGGGAGTTGCTTCCATCATGGGAGTGTCCCTCAAGAGTAGGAGCCACCCCTCTCACTGACCTGAGTCACCTGACCCTATCAGTAAGCATCCCAGGTGCTCCACCAAAATGATAACGCTGCAAAGCTATGTTGTCAAATGTTTTGATATTTATGTAAGATCCAGACTATTTATTATCTTAGAACCCAAACCATTCATAGCACTGCTTGGTTTGATGAGCTGAATAATCCGTACTCAATATTCCATTTTCAATAGAGAGTAAAAAGAATTGATATATTTAAGAGAAATTGTGTGATGTGGCAGAGTATCTAACAGATCTCAGCCAATGCCTAAACATTCTTCTAAGAATAAAAAGAGTATAGTTGTATTTACCTAGTTGTATTGTACAGGGAGCAAGCCAAAGCTCATGTTGTTGTCTCCATAACCAGCTTCTCTTTAAACCTATGTACACTGTTTGCCACAACTACCTCTTACTTCAAATCATTCTGGATTTCAATAGTTCCATATGGGAAGTTGTATTTCTTGATGTCACTTGAACATCCACTCTTCTTTATTGTCTTCCTATGCCCCTTCATGTCTCTTTCTCTCCCTCTTTCATCTGTGGTAACAGGTCGTTTCTGTCTATTCTTTCTATATTGTTTACTAATTTGTACATTATTAGGTCTCCTCTTTCTCTTTCATGGTTTTTTTTTTTTTTTTATGCAAGAGGGACACTGGCCAAGGGCAGCAAAAATCCAATAAAGAAAAAAGCCCACTGAGGTGCTGATCCCCAAACACTGTCCAAAGCAGTAGTCAGAAATTGAAGGATAAATGTCTTGAAACCTCCCTCTTGAAGGAATTAAAGTCATAGGAAGGTGGAAATACAGAAGCAGGTAGGGAGTTCCAGAGTTTGCCAGAGAAAGGGATGAATGACTGAGAATACTGGTTAACTCTTGTATTAGAGAGGTGGACACAATAGAGGTGAGAGAAAGAAGAAAGTCTTGTGCAGTGAGGCCACGGGAGGAGGGGAGGTATGCAGTTAGTGAGATCAGAAGAGCAGTTAGCATGAAAATAGCGGTAGAAGACAGCTAGAGATGCAACATTGTGGTGATGAGAAGGACTCAGAAAGTAGTCCTTCCTCCCTCCTTCACTACAAAATACTAAGTTTAAGGCTTCACTACTAAGTTTAAGGTGCGATTTGTACATAGAGGCACCGTCCCTCCCTGCATTCAGGGAGGGTCACTCTACAGGGAAATCCAGGAGCCTCTATGTGCAAATCACACCTTAAACTTAAAAAAAATTGAGTCCTTCCTCCTTCACTACAGGGATATTGAGTCCTTCCTCCTTCACTACAGGGATATTGAGTCCTTCCTCCTTCAATACAGAGATAATCATCTGTATTTGCTTTCTTTTTACACATTTTTTTTTTTACAAATTTCAAGATAATTTAAGACAATATTTAAAGTAATAATTATACAATACTACCTTGTTTGTTTGTCAAGAACATCCTTCACATTTCAAGATGGTGAAGACAAGATAGTATATACAATACTATTTAAACTGAAGACAAACAAATTGCACTGAAGCCAACAAAGACAAGGCATTGTGGGGAAGACATCAGAGACAAGCTGTGTCTATGGTCCTCCCAGGCAAGGCAGCAGATGATGATAGCTGTCAGGGGAGGCTGGGCTGCTGGGGTGGGCTTCCTGCAAAATTAGGACAAATCTTAGATGCAAGGATACATAGAACAGTTGGTGGTATTTGGTGATGCATGAAGGAGGAGATAAACATGCAGATATAGAAGAGAGAGAGAGAGAGAGAGAGAGAGAGAGAGAGAGAGAGAGAGAGAGAGAGAGAGAGAGAGAGAGAGAGAGAGACTTGTACAGTCTGAAGGTACTAGAGGGAAACTGAAGGACAGCTCAAACAATGAGTGGACGGGCATGGTAGGAGCTTTGCAGTCAGGGGAAGCTGACCTCACTGTCTCTGAATTGTCCATCACTGAAGAGAGGCTGAAAGTTGTTACCTACACCCAGCCTATATATATACACAAGTGATGATCAAATAATGATTTAAGGATAGTGAACAAAGCACTCCCTTAACAGATTAACTTGGATCAGCAAAATGTTTACAATATGAAATGTCAAATAATTTGATTGATATATCTATATACCACATTGGCAACCCCATACAGGGTGGCCCAGACAATGCACCATATATTCACACATACAACATTCACAGTTAACCCAAATAATAATGTATTTACATACCAGGCCAAACAATCCCCCACAGGACACCCCAGACAAACCACCACACATTCACACTCTCAGCTCCACTAATAACTTATTTTTCTGTATATATCAGGCTGGCAATCACACACAAGATGGCCCAAACAAGGCACCACACACACATCCTTCACACTCTTAATACCTGTCAGGCCCTAGTGGAAAGGGACAGTCTTATGGCCCACCACACCACACTACACCTCAGGAGCCCAGGCACAGCATTCACTTAACAAAAAATCACATTAACACTCACTCCCCACAAAACAAATTAACACAAAACCAGATTAAACACTCACCCCAATGTGATGTTCACAAGGCAAGTCCTCCTCTTATAGCCATAAACTGTTTGTGGCCACCTATGAGGACCTTGACAAGATGCTACTAGCCTACACAACCCCAATGGACACAGCTCTGTACTGGTGCATCCTGACTAACATGATAGGTTTGGCTAGCATCCTCTTCTTTGCTGACCAACTCCAGAGGTGCTACATACCCATGGGGGAGAAGCCCGTCAGCATGGGAGTTGCTGGCTGGTACGTGTTGTCAGCTCTCCTACAGCAAAGTGAGGACCTGTTGGGGTGTGGGACTGGTCAGTTCAATGGTGGTAGTGTTTAGTGTTTGGTAAAATGGCTGGTACATGTTATCAGGTCTCCTACAGCAAGGTGAGGACCTGAAAGGGTGAGACTGTTAGTTGAATGCAAGGACTGGTTAGTTGCAGGATAGCAATGTTTAGTGTCCAGTTAGTTAGCTAGTACACCTGTCAAAATATTTTTTGTTACTCTAGGTTCTGAAATTGACCACAACAAACACTGGCACAGCAGCCGTGATGACTTGTGGAGGTTGGTACGTCTTCCTGTCCCCCCCCCTCTCCATTCTTCTCCCTCGTAAACATCCCATAGTATTATCACTTTAGTGTAGTTCATTCTGTAGAGCAAATAATGGTTCATGGAGTGCATTTTCCACATCATACCAGGATCATATATTATACCAGTCACAAATTCCCCAGTAACTAGCAACTTGGCACAGCAGGGTTACCAACTTTGCACCATACTGCATGAGTTATACCAGAAATCATTGTGTGATGTGTCATACTGTAACACACCATAAAGGTGACAACATTTTTTTGATGGGTGTACATGTGTATATGGGTGGGACTGTTAGATGAATACAAGGGTAGTGGTGTTTAATGTTTGGTAAGATGGGAATACAGGAAGACAATCATTAAAGGATAGATTTAAAATTGGTAAACTTCACATGACATCTGATGTATTTCCATAATTGTGTTGATATTAACTTCAATTGGTTCTGGCATGAGCAATGCAAGCAAGTGGTGTTGATACAACTGTTATGGATATCGTAAGTAATGTATTTAATTTTGTTATCAGTAGTTCTCATGATAAAGGTATCAACAGTTTTCTTAGTAAGATATAATGTTTAAATCTTTCAGAAATGGTGAGAAAATTTTTAAATTGCATTTTTATCTCTGAAACATTTTAAAATGGTCTTTTCAACACTTGAATTTAAAATTATCTACTTTTGTCCCTTTCAAAGATTTAAATTGCTTTTGCATCATTTTCCAGGTTTTAAAATTGCTTTTTTATAGCATCTTCCCCCCTCCTCCTCCTCCTCCTTCTGCAGGCTCCAACACCTACCCAATCAGCAGTGCAGCATGGGTCACCTACAGGGTTGGCTGTGGTGTGTCCCTCATTGTGTACACATCATACTCTGCCACACTGGTCTCACACCTGGCAGTGGAGCAGTCTGTGACTCTGCCCTTCAGCAACCTGCAGGAGCTGTCTAGGCAGTCAGGCTGGGATGCTGGATGCAACAACAATGACCTCTTCAAAGTGACAGCCTCAGTGGCTCCTTGGTTTTTTGCTCCCTGTGCTGATATACCATCCACACTTCAGAGAGAGAGAGAGAGAGAGAGAGAGAGAGAGAGAGAGAGAGAGAGAGAGAGAGAGAGAGAGAGAGAGAGAGAGAGAGAGGCAGGCAGGCAGGCAGGCAGGCAGGCAGGCAGGCAGGCAGGCAGGCAGGCAGGCAGGCAGGCAGGCAGGCAGACAGACAGACAGACAGACAGACAGACAGACAGACAGACAGACAGACAGAGAGAGAGAGAGAGAGAGAGAGAGAGAGAGAGAGAGAGAGAGAGAGAGAGAGAGAGAGACAGACAGACAGACAGACAGACAGACAGACAGACAGACAGACAGACAGACAGACAGACAGACAGACAGACAGACAGACAGACAGACAGACAGACAGACAGACAGACAGACAGACAGAGAGAGAGAGAGAGAGAGAGAGAGAGAGAGAGAGAGAGAGAGAGAGAGAGAGAGAGAGAGAGAGAGAGAGAGAGAGAGAGAGAGAGAGAGAGAGAGAGAGAGAGAGAGAGAGAGAGAGAGAGAGAGAGAGAGACAGACAGACAGACAGACAGACAGACAGACAGACAGACAGACAGACAGACAGACAGACAGACAGACAGACAGACAGACAGACAGACAGACAGACAGACAGACAGACAGACAGACAGACAGACAGACAGACAGACAGACAGACAGACAGACAGACAGACAGACAGAGGAGAGAGAGAGACAGACAGACAGACAGACAGACAGACAGACAGACAGACAGACAGACAGACAGACAGACAGACAGACAGACAGACAGACAGAGAGAGAGAGAGAGAGAGAGAGAGAGAGAGAGAGAGAGAGAAATTTGTGCAGGGCCCTTGATTTAGGAGTGGGCAAAGAGGGCAGCTGCCCAGGGGCCACGGGCTTCCACAATGTTGGGATCTCCACAATCTGGGGAGTCCCTTACATAATTAAGCATTCTGTAAGTGAAAGAAACTCAAATTAATCAGTAAACACTAATTTTCTATGAACTTTTTAACATTTTTTATCATTATTAATACAGCTGCTTTTGTTTCATTTACACTAAATAAATATGCTCTTTTCTCTAGATTATATTATATATATTGTCACGAGAGGGCAAGATCATGAAGATACCCAGACTGAGTCCCAGCTGAAGTGGAGGATGACGTCACACTACGTCACCTCGCCGGCCGCCTACCCTGGGGCTCGGGAGTATCACGTGACGTGTAGCAGCCCTGGGATTGGTGGCGGAACAGTTTGGGAGACAGAGTGGCGAGAGAACACTGGGGAGGGAAGAAAGCCCGCGCGTCGCCGACACTGCCTCCTGTACTTGTATGTGCCTTTGTGAGCTGGAGCGAGGCGTCAAGAAGCCTTCCGAGGGTCGACAAGAGGCCCGGGGTGCCGAGCTACAGCATAGGACTACTGTGTAGTGTGAGCAACGGAGAATAGAGGGCCAGAAGCCATAAGTGTGTTTTACTACTCGCCTTCTGAGGGGAGCCAGGGGAGAACACGGAGCGCCGCGGGGTAAGTTCACCGTCACGTATGCAGGAAGCACCAGACCCTAAAAGTGTAAGTGTGACTGCCCACAGGGTGGTGAAGTTACAGTGGTGTCAGGATCGTGGGATGAGTTAAGTGCTAACTGTGTGCGTCGCGGTGTGTTACCGAGTGTGCGTGTGTATTGGACAGGGGAGGCGAGCAGCGGTGGTACGGGTAACGTACTTGTGGATCGCAGCGGGCGGGCGGACGGTGCAGTGTGTTTTGCCATGGTAAGCTGCGTGTTGTGTTAAGTTACGGTGCCTTACAGTAATTAAGTCAGCATGGCGGCGAAAGAAATCACACTAGCGGATGTTATGAGTGCCCTGAAGGCGCAGGGAGAGGTACAGCATGCTGAGATGAGTGCCCTGAAGGCGCAGGGAGAGGTACAGCATGCTGAGTTGCAAGCGGTGACGAGCAGTGTAGACCGTGTATTTAAGGAGGTTATGGGGCTCGTGAAGGAGGAGTGTTCACGGGTTAAAGACGAGGTGTTAAGTGAAGTGTTCACCAAGGATCAGGTGAAGGGAGAGGTGGAAAAAGCGGCCAGTGAACTGAGGAGATATGTGGATGAGGTTGTGGCGGCACAGGCGCCTCCTGTACTCTCTCAGCATAAAGGCACGCTGTTCCGGTCAAGTGGGCGTGCTAGTGAGACTGAGGGGGGGAGTGACGAAGGGGAGGAGGATAATAGTTGTCACGGAAGCCTAAACAGCTTTTCTCCATTGGCCAAGGTGATACCGTCTCCCCTACGCTCTCCTGTAAACGTCTTATCACCTCCACCATCCCCGCTAGCCTCAGTAAAGTCGTACCCCTCTGCTGCCAGCTCCACGTCACGGAGGCTGAAGGACGGGACGAGGCGCCGGCCACAGGAGTTCGATGGAACAGTGTCTTGGGAAGCGTATAAGACACAGTTCGAGCTCTTGGCCAGTGCCCGCCAGTGGAGTCGCCCTGAGATGGCCATGCAGCTGGTGTGGGCACTCAAAGGACCGGCATTAGAAGTCTTGAACCAGCTGCCAGCTGCCCAGCGGTGCTCGTATAGTAAAGTGACGGCGACACTGGAGAGGAGGTACGGGTACCAGCACCAAACCGAGGTGTTCAGGACAAGGTTCCGGGCCAGGTTACGAGGCCCGGGGGAGACCCTGACACGCCTGGCGCAGGATTTGGAGGTGCTGGTGCGGCGTGCGTACCAGGAGGCCAGTGAGGAGATGATCACCATTCTCCTGCGGGATCAGTTCGTTGATGCCATCGATAACCAACAACTGAGGATATACGTCCAGCAGGCACACCCCAAGGACCTTCAGGAGGCCCTGGCAAGGGGCTTGGAGATGGAGTCATTTCTCCGGACGACGCGGGAGCGACCCAGCGGGAATTATGTCCCGCAGAGAGTGAAGGCAAAGAAAGGGGCCGTGCAGAAGGCCTACTCTAGCCCTTCACCGCCCCTAGGTGAGTTCAGGGGTAAGTGCTACTCTTGCGGGCAGCAGGGGCACACTAAGAGGTACTGCCCGCAGGGATCGAGTAGCGGAAAGGCTTTCAACGGCAGAGCAGGGCAGTACCAGTACAAACCCTGTTGTTGGAACTGCGGTCAGGGGCACAAGACGGCAGAGTGTGCCCTCGTCTCTCCCAGGGATAGCAAGGAGGCTGGGGGAAACGGAAAGAGGCTGGTGGAAGGGGTCGAGCGCCAGCCAGAGAGCCAGAGACCCCAGTCCACCTAAGTTGCCGCGCCGAGGGTGCCCGGACAGTGCAGGTGGGCGGGCAAGTGGATGGCAAATCTTGCTGCCTCACTGTGGACTCGGGCGCGGAACGTACCTTCGTGCAGGACGGGGTGGTGGCAACTGGACAGCCCCCGGTGGCCCAGCAACAACTGTGTGGTATTACAGGGCACTGCACACAGCTGAGGGGACCAGTGCATGTCAGGATTGCGGTTGGCAGCACGGAGGAGCATCTTCCCGTCTTTGTAGCGGACGTCGGGGAGAACTTGCTCGGCCTAGACTACCTGAAGCAGAGCAGGGCGGTGCTGGACTTCGGGGAAATGACTATGTCGGTCAGAGGTAGTGTGGTGCCGCTACAGGAGGGCGGTGTTGACGCAGAGGAGTGTGAAGCTTCAATTGAAACTCACCGAGCCCATACTGCGTCCCTACCCGAAGCTAGCCACCGCTGCCGTCTCAGTAAGGAACAGAAGGAGGAAAGTCAAGGGTCGGAAGAGTGTGAAGGTGTACAGACGACTATGGACCCGGAAGGTCATTGTGAGGACATGCAGGGGAGTAGCACTGGGGTTCCACCTCATCTGCAGGATCTATTGCAGATGAGTTCGGCATGCCTGTCTGGGGAACAGGTGGACGAGGTGAAGGAAGTGCTGACTCTGTATGCAGATGTCTTCTCGCAGGGAGATAATGACCTGGGCCGGACCAGTCTGGTTAAACACCACATTCACACAGGGGATAGTCGGCCGGTTAAGTTGCCGCCCCGCCGGATTGCGCCTGCTCGTCGGCTGGAAGTGGAAAAAGCCGTGGAGGAGTTGCGCGCGCAAGGGATAATCGAAAAGTCGGCTAGTCCCTGGAGTGCTGCTGTTGTCCTCGTTAAGAAGAAGGATGGGTCTACCAGGTGTTGTGTGGACTATCGGGGCCTTAACGCGGTGACGACAAAGGACTCTTACCCTCTACCGAGGGTGGATGACACGCTTGACGCGCTCACGGGGGCCCAGTGGTTCTCCACCTTAGACTTGAAATCAGGTTACCATCAAGTTGAGGTTGCGGAGGAGGACAGAGAGAAAACGGCCTTCTCGTATGGGCAGGGACTGTATCAGTTTAAAGTGATGAGTTTTGGTCTGGTGAATGCCCCGGCCACCTTTGAGCGTCTAATGGAGCGTGTGTTGGATGGGTTGCTGTGGAAAAGCGCCCTGGTGTACTTGGACGATGTGCTAGTGTACGGGAATTCGTTCAAGGGGGCTCTGGAGAGGCTTAAGACAGTGTTGGACAGGTTCAGGGGGGCAAATGTGAAACTCAGTCCAAAGAAGTGTAGCCTGTTCCAGAGGGAAGTGCCGTTTCTGGGTCACATAGTGAGTAGTGAGGGAGTGAAAACAGACCCTGGTAAGGTAGAGTCAGTTAAGGAGTGGCCAGTGCCGCGCAGTGTGACGGAAGTGCGCGGGTTCCTTGGGTTGTGTACGTACTACCGGAGGTTTGTGAAGGGTTTTGCGCAAATTGCGGTGCCACTCCATCACTTGACTCGTAAAGGGGCATGCTTTCACTGGAGCGAGGACTGTCAACGTGCCTTTGAAACTCTGAAAGAGGCTCTCGCTAACGCCCCTGTGTTACCGTACCCGGATCCAATGAAACCATACGTGTTGGATTGTGATGCGAGTGCTGAGGGAGTAGGAGCCGTCTTGTCCCAGGAGAAAGACGGACAAGAGTGGGTCGTCTCCTACTTCAGCAGGAAGTTCTCAGTCCCTGAAAGGAACTATTGCGTCACTCGTAAGGAGTTGTTGGCAGTGATCCTGGCCATTGATCACTTCCATCCTTACTTGTACGGGGCCAGATTCAAGATTAGGACAGACCATGCTGCTCTGAGGTGGCTGAAAACCCTCAGAAACCCGGAGGGGCAGCTGGCCAGGTGGATTGGCAAGCTGGAGCAGCATGACTACAACATCGAATACCGGCCTGGAAAAATGCATAGCAATGCTGACAGTTTGAGTCGCCGTCCTTGCGACAGTGACTGCAGGCATTGTAGACGCCATGAGACTGAGCCTGTGTGCGTGAAGGCTGCCGGTCTTGTCAGTGACACTGAGTGGGGAGAGGACCTCAAACAGGCCCAGCGACAGGACGCTGATATCGGGCCCATAGTGACACTGCGGGAAGAAGGCGAAGAAAAACCGCCATGGGAAAGTGTGGCCCCACTAAGCCCTGCCGCCAAGGCGTTGTGGCAGCAATGGGCAGTGTTGCGAGTGAGTGACGGTGTGCTGCAACGGCGGTGGGAGTCATGTGACGGCGATGTGGCCTTCTGGCAAACAATTGTCCCTGTGAATATGAGGGAGGCCTTAGTGCGCGAGGCTCACGGTGGAAATGCAAGTGGTCACTTCGGTGTGAGGAAAACGCTAGGGCGGTTAAAGCAGCGGGTTTATTGGGTAGGCATGCGGAAGGATGTTAGTGAATGGTGCAAAGTGTGTGACGTGTGCTGTGGGAAGATGGGCCCTGGGAGAAAGACAGTTGCTCCCTTACAGGTGTATCAGGTTGGGGCACCTATGGAGAGGGTGGCAGTGGACATCCTGGGTCCGTTCCCTCAGACACTGAGAGGTAACCGCTTTGTGTGTGTGACCATGGACTACTTCACTAAATGGCCGGAAGCGTATCCGCTGCCAAACCATGAGGCTGCCACCATGGCAGGTGTGTTAGTGGACGAGTTCTTCGCCCGGTTTGGCGTGCCGCACGAGCTGCACTCTGACCAGGGCAGGGAGTTTGAGTCAGCAGTATTCCGGGAGTGCTGCCAGTTGCTGGGCGTCAAGAAAACTCGTACTACACCCCTGCGGCCGCAGTCGGATGGCATGGTGGAACGCTACAACCGCACGTTGGGGCAGGAGTTGGCCAAATATTGCCAGGAAGGGCAGGAGGACTGGGACTTAAAAATCCCCCTGCTTCTCTTGGCCTACCGGTCCGCCGTGCATGAGGTGACCGGTTACACGCCAGCCCGGCTGATGTGTGGGCGGGAGCTCCGGCTACCAGTGGACCTCGTGACTGGCAGGCCGCTGGATGAAGACCTGCCCACTACCATCACCCAGTACGCTACAGCCCTACAGGACCGTCTCCGGGAGGTGCACCATCAGGTGAGGGGTAACCTGAAGGTGTCCGGTGAGGCGATGAAGGACCGGTACGACCGCCGGGCAACGGCACCACCCTTTAGCGAGGGGGATCAGGTGTGGCTGCACAACCCTCGGCGTAAGAAAGGATTGTCCCCTAAGCTCCAGAGCCCCTGGGAGGGGCCATACGTGGTGGAGAAGGTCATCTCGGACGTCACCTTCAGGATACGCCAAGGGCCAAGGAAGCGGGCACTGGTGGTGCACGCTGACAGGCTCTGGGGTTACCATGGCCCTGGAAGCTTCTCCTGGGGAGAGCGAGCTGCTCTCCTGACCAGTGACGAAGAGGAGGACAAGGACAAGGGCCTTGGGGACGACGAGCCCCTGGTGATGGAGGATGACGGAGACCTGGACCTGAGAGAGCCTGAGCCGCTGGTGATGGAGGAAGGTGGAGCGGATGAGTTGTGTCCCTTGGAGGGGGCACTGGCGGATGTCGACGCTGGACCTGTAGTAGGGAGACCCAGACGGGAGCGGCATCCACCCAAATGGAGTGAGGATTATGTTCTTTGTTGATTTTTGATATACCTAAAGTTGAAGTATTATTTTCTTGTTTTTGGGGGTGTATCTGTAACCTAAAGGGAATAGAGAGAGTTGGGGAGCGAGGGCGCTCAGTCTCTTTACAGGAGGGGGTAGTGTCACGAGAGGGCAAGATCATGAAGATACCCAGACTGAGTCCCAGCTGAAGTGGAGGATGACGTCACACTACGTCACCTCGCCGGCCGCCTACCCTGGGGCTCGGGAGTATCACGTGACGTGTAGCAGCCCTGGGATTGGTGGCGGAACAGTTTGGGAGACAGAGTGGCGAGAGAACACTGGGGAGGGAAGAAAGCCCGCGCGTCGCCGACACTGCCTCCTGTACTTGTATGTGCCTTTGTGAGCTGGAGCGAGGCGTCAAGAAGCCTTCCGAGGGTCGACAAGAGGCCCGGGGTGCCGAGCTACAGCATAGGACTACTGTGTAGTGTGAGCAACGGAGAATAGAGGGCCAGAAGCCACAAGTGTGTTTTACTACTCGCCTTCTGAGGGGAGCCAGGGGAGAACACGGAGCGCCGCGGGGTAAGTTCACCGTCACGTATGCAGGAAGCACCGGACCCTAAAAGTGTAAGTGTGACTGCCCACAGGGTGGTGAAGTTACAATATTAAAAAATTGAATGGAATATAGATACATAAAAACATTAATATAAATATCTCAGGCTGGCCATGGGCCTCCACAGACCTCAAGGTGGTGTGTCACACCAACACTTTTTCCGTCAACTTTTTCCATCGTTTTTCTGAAAATCGTGGATATCTTGGCTGCGGCCTGTCGCACACAAATGGTGTTTCATCTGAAACTTTCCGTTGGCACAGCCCAAGGAGTGCAAACAAACATGGAGTCCACACTGCAGCAAAGATACGCTATTCTGAAACTAATACTGTGTACTGTGAGACACAGTATTGGAGGGCACAGGTGACTGTGTTGTGAGCCGCTCTTTTCTGGCCTTTCTTCATACAAGATTCATCCTTGTGGTCCCAGAGGCACTTATGGCTCCTTATGCTTTCCACAAGGATCTCCTCTGAACGGCGTGTCCAACTTGGATGTGGTTTTCCTTCCATGACGAAGCGTAGAGGTGGTAATAACGCTCTGTGAGACAGGTTGAAGCCACGCAGAAAGTCTTGGTCTTGGTCTTGGAAATATAAACAAAGGCGGAAATTTGCAGGAGGAAACAATCCTGATCGTCTGACAAATTCATGCGATAAGTTCATGTGGAACGATGAAAAATTGACGGAAAAAGTGCTAGTATGACACCACCTTAAATCCACCCCTGGATTTGTGAGTTAATTTTTTTTTCTTTTTTCTTCTTACTTGAGGGGCATTGACTTTGGGAGGGAAAAAAAAAAAAAAAAGACCCACTTAGGTGCCATTCCCTTAAGACCAAAAGGATCATCCAAAATTGGAGGGTAAGTGCCTTGAAACTTTCCTCTTGAAAGAGTTCTAGTCATAAGAAGGAGGAAATATAGAAGTAGGCAGAGTGTTCCAGAGTCTACCAAAAACTGACTGACTGTTAGGCTAGACTGTGTAAAATACTGATGTGACTACCTTCCTCTTTTTTCTGTTTTTGCTGCTTCTCTGGAGTGAGGGGCTGGCACCATGCACAAGTCTTCTTTGGTTGTGTCTGTCCCTTGCATCTTCTTCTGTGACTCCCATCCTTAGCAGCTCTAGCACAATTCCATCCTTCCATCTCACTCACTCTTTACCTTGATCTTCCTTCAACTGGCTTTCTCCAGGCCCTTTTAATTAGTCCTTTATCAAGATTGCCTCCAATAACCACCTAGGATGTGAACAATCTCATATCACCACATCAGTCTGGCTAGATTATAACGTGCCTTCTCTTCTTCCCTGGGAGCAGCAAACCTGTGTGGGCTCCCAGACAGGTGAGTGCCGTGTGCTGAGAAAGGCATGGCAGAAAGTGGAAAGTGGTGCTGAGGTCCCCAGATAACTTAGTGAACTCCTACACTGAGGGACTGGAGAAGGTCTTGAATGGTAAGTCCTTCACAGCTCCCACAGTGAGGGACTGGAGAAGGTCTTGAATGGTAAGTCCTTCACAACTCCCACAGTGAGGGACTGAAGAAGGTCTTGAATGGTAAGTCCTTCACAGCTCCCACAGTGAGGGACTGGAGAAGGTGTTGAAAGGTAAGTCCTTCACAACTCCTACACTGAAGGACTGGAGAAGGTCTTGAATGGTAAGTCCTTCACAACTCCCACAGTGAGGGACTGGAGAAGGTCTTGAATGGTAAGTCCTTCACAACTCCCACAGTGAGGGACTGGAGAAGGTCTTGAATGGTAAGTCCTTCACAGCTCCCACAGTGAGGGACTGGAGAAGCAACTCCCACGTTGGTGTCAGGAAAATCTTCACTATGTCATGGTCTCTTCATCTCCCTTTTTTTGTCTTTTTGATGTTTTGGTGTATTTTTCAAGATTTTAGTATTTTTTTATATTCTAATTGTTTCTCATGAAATATTCATCTCTCTTTGTGTCTTTTTGATGCTTTGGATACATCTGTTGATGATTTGAGTGTGTTTTTCAGTGTTTTTCATTATTTCTCTTGTTTTGGAATGCTTTGGGAATTTTTTGGTCTGGTTTTGTTAATCCTTGAATCCCTTAAGATGAAGCAATGTTGAACAAAATTCCTTTACAGGTCATTAAAAAGCATCAATAAGTCCTCCTCATAGTGAGAAAGATACAAACTTGAAATTGTCATATAAACATTTGCTTCACATCTTGCCTCTGATAAATGAAAACATTAAGATTCTTCCACCAGGTAAAATAAATTAGCCAGATTCATTCTTCATTTAGATAAAACCACAAACATTCCTCAATTTAGCATAACCACCACCAGTATCTCACTGTTAGCTAATCCCACACTCCCTACATGCTTCTGTACCTCCTCCTTCCTATGATGCAAATTCTTTCAAGAGGGAGGTTTCAAGACACATCTTCCAATTTTGGATGATCTTTTTGAATTTTCTTTTGGGACTGGCAGTTCAGTGGGTCTTGTTTTCTTTTCTTTTGCTCTTTTTGTTGTCCCTGGCCAGTCCTCCTGTTACATTAAAAAAAAAGAGAAAATAAATACGTCAAACAAATAAAAAACTCACCTGGCAGGTAAATACATGTTCATAGGTATGGATGTCACAACCAACTACTACATTTGTGGTCTTCCTATTGCAGACTCCTCCAGAATCAAGGAACTGCCAGTCCAATACATCACAGGAGGCAATGCTATTGGGCTGCAAAAAAAAATTCACCTTTAGGAAGTTATTTGACCACAGGTGTGTGTGCACGTGTGTGTATGTGTGTGAATTAAGATTGAGAAGACAGAAAGTGGATGGAGGGATGGAACTGCAAAGGATGGGAGTCAGAAAGGAAGGTGCAAGAGACAGATACAATGACACAATATTCCTTTTTAATCTTCCCTATAAAATTTCATCTTCTTATAAAATCCTGATGTGCCTTTATTTCCATACAGCCTGCATTTTACTGCTATATTATTACACAACATAAAAGCATAATGATATACTTCAGTTTTCTTCCACAGTGACACAATTCCTTTTCAATCTTCTGTACCAGACTTTCTCTCCCTACAAACCCTCATACACTCACCTTACTTACTCTTCCTACAGCCTTCAGAAGATGCAAGAGTCAAGCCTGATGAACAAGGTGAGGACCAATTGGCTATCAGCAGGAACTTCAACGTGTGGCAGGAAGACTAAATTCACAGCCAGCCTCTCTGATGTGGCTGCAATCTTCATCCTCTTGATGGGTGGTGTAGCATTTAGCTGTCTGCTGCTGCTGCTGCTGCTGGAGCATGCAGTGGGTAGTGATGCATGTGTAAAACCATGGCCCATATTCTGAAGTGCTCTGCTCTCTCACTATGATCATTTTCAGAGTCCACATAGATGATTAGCTGGGTTCTCAAGAAAGATTTCTCCTGTTGATAAATTTGAAATCTTGTTAATTTGGCATTAGACCTGCATAAGCACCTCAACACCCATGTAACTTCATCCGGAGCCTTTTAAAAGCAGTGGAAGTGAGGTTTAGTAGTGTTTCAGAACATTACCCAACATACCTAAAACTCGAAAGCATATGAACCGAGTGACAATCTCACACAAGGAGGCCAAGGCAAAGTGCATAACATAACTTAAGAATTGAAAGTCTCATATATCCTGCCATGTACATAAGAGTATAATGGAAGCTGCAAGACTACACTAGGCAGGCAGTCCCTCTATAAAGCATATTTACCACACTTACAGATACATGCAAGACAAAAGGTGGCAAATAAAAGCAAATATCTTAACAACGAGGATAAGCGTGACTGCTGTTCTGAATGCCGCCGACACCGCTGCCTCCCTGCCGTCATCACCATACCACCACTGTCATCACCATCAACACACCCTCCATCACCATTATCACCAACACCACCGCCGCTATCAGCACCTGAACCAACACTCGACGAGCAACACTTGATAAACATGAGCAAATTCTGCAACTATTAATATGCCGACAAGAGTACATAAGGTAGATGTTTCTCGGCGTGTGACCGGAAAAAAATCATCCGTCTGTCCGTTCATTTTTTTTTTTTTTTCGCTACCCCGTGTTGTAGTCAAAGTGTTAATTCACTTAGGTACTGCAACACTGCAACAAAGCACATGTGATTCAGAAATGTGTTAATTTATTTTGCTACGGTAAGTTACCATCACCTTCATAATCAAGAAATATAGATGCTAAAAGTATTTTATGGTACCAATTTCAATAGGGAAGATTTTATTCTGTCACACGCTATTTCCTAAAACGTTGTACCTCTCGTTTTGAAGGCATAAAAAAACAAACTCTTGTTTCGCTACCACCAACTTCAAGCCCATGAAATATAGATGCTAAAAATATCTTGCTGGACTATTTTTAATTACGAAGACTATATTTTCACGGACAGGTGTCTGAAATGTTGGCCGTCTCGTTTTGAAGGCATAAGAACCAAACTAGTGTAACCTTGCCGCCAGCCAACTTCTCATTTGTCATCATTATCTTTTTCGTCTCCCTTCCCATCCTCAATTTCTAAGTCATTATCGTCCATGACAGCTGTGGCTTTCTGTCTATATATCACTCGCTATTCTCTCTTACTTTGCTTGTAGAGGAAACCGTCTATCATATTCCGTAATGTTACTTTGCAGTGAAATACACTCCCTGGGTAATCTGCCGTAAATGTATGTGTTTTGTTTCCTGAACACTGCCAATTCAATCCACCAGCAGCACAAGAAGTCCTGCACGAATGATACAAGAACTACTAAAAAGCATCAAGATTGTTCAACATTACAAAGTTAAAAAAAATCTGATAAGAAAACCGCCTTGTGTGAGCAAACACAAGCACTGTAACACACACACACGCACACACAGACACGAGGCAAATGGGCGAGCCTCTTAATGTGTAGGCCCTGTTCACCTAGCAGCAAGTAGATACGAGATGTAACCCGAAGGGTTGTGACCTTGCTGTCCCGGTGTGTGGTGTGTAAGTGGTCTCAGTCCTACCCAAAGATCGGTCACTATGATCTCTGAGCTCTTTCCATAGGGTAACAGCTGGCTCGGTGACCAGCAGACGACTGTAGGTGAATCACAAACACACACACACACACACACACACACACACTAAACTTGTGAAAACAAAAACACGCACTCTCAGCCTCATGTGTATTTAGCACCAATACTTCACCACGCAGCGGCCACTCGGTAAACACAACAGGAGGCTCCATGATAAACAACAATGCTACCAGACAGCGCTCTCTCTCTCTCTCTCTCTTCTACAAAAAAAAAGTTACAACTTTTTTTTTCACTAACACAAGCCCCACTATTCATATTTCTACTACTGACCATCACTACCACTACTCCCCACTACATATACCACCGTTTGCACTACCTGTAAAATATTTTGATTCGTCGAGTGGGATGCAGCCCGAGCAGTACCCTGAGGAAGCAAACACGGCGAGGTGACTGACAGCAGAATACACACCCGGGGAGTTTTGTAGGTTGGAAAAGTAAAAAAAAAACATCGCTAAACTGCTTTGACCAGCAAGGTTATCTTTGCAGAATAAAAGTGGTAGTATTTTATCTATTGGTTAGTCGCCCGTGTAGTAGTATTTGTAGTAGTGTGTAGTATTTTATCTATTGGTTAGTCGCCCGTGTATACTCAGTCTGGCAGGGAAACAGAGAGATTTTATTGATGATTTGGTATTTCATCTATTGGTTAAACAGTCAGGTGTTGTTAGTCAGGTAGGGAAAGATGAGTGTGAGGAACTTATTGACGTGAAAGTAGACTGGCAAGTACGAGATGATGTGTAGTTATCATAGCAAAATACGCGTGGTGGTAGTGTTTGGTATTTTATCTATTGGTCATTCAGTCAGGTATTGTCAGTCAGGCAGAGAGAGATAGTGAGTGAAGGATTTATTGATATGAAAGTTAGTAGATTAACAAGTACAAGATTTGGTTTAGAATAATTTGTTTGTATTTTTGTAAGTTAAAGTAACGTGCGATTTTTCGGTATTTGCTATGTAAAAACTGCAATAATAATAATAATAATAATAATAATAATAATAATAAGAAGAAGAAGAAGAAGAAGAAGAAGAAGAAGAAGGATGATGATGATGATAATAATAACGACAATAATAATAATAATAATAATAATAATAATAATAATAATAATAATAATACATCATTTTGTTAAATTAACATGACATTTCATGCCAAAAATAGAATAAAATAAAAACATGAAACTGTGTGTTCTACTAAGATTGTGTACTAATAGTCTCTAGAAAAATAATGGAAGAAACAGAAGTGGAGGTAAGGGAAGGTAATGGAGGTGGTGATAGAGGTGGAGATGGTCTGGATATAGTGGTGGTGGTGGTGGTGGCGGCGTTGGATGAGCAGCAGTCAGTAAGGAACCCAGTGCGTCACGGCCCGCTAAGCTCACCTTGTCATGCAGGAAATGTTCAAAACAACACCAAGACATTACTTGACTGAAATCCGCAACCCTCCTCCTTCCCTCTCCTCTCCTCTCCCCGCCACTCTCCCACGCCTCACCTCATGCCATAATGACCTGACTGCAGACTGAACAATGACAGCACACCACTCCCGTCTGTCTGACTCGATCACTCCATATCCCGCACCGCCAAGGAGGTTGTGTTTCTGTGCCACTGTAAGTCACTGGTTAATGCCACGCCGTTCCTTGACATCCTCATCACACTATGCTCCGCTACTGTTATTGTGTGTGTTATCCATCTAGTGATCAATATTTATTTCACTTTTGATGCTGGTATGGCAAAATTACTACCTGAGACTGAGTGTGTGAATGTCAAGTGTGAATGTTGAGTGTCAATGTCAAGGGACTTACAGTGGACAGATCAGAAAGAAGGAATTTTGTTTGTGGTCACATCATAAGTGATTATCAAGAAAAGAAGTGTTCTTCAACATATGGACATTAATAATAGATCGTTTACCACAACAAAGGTCTACAGAATAAGGTTCAGAAAAGTAAAACATCAAATTACTAAATACTTAAGACAGAAAACAAAATATAAACCTGTCTAGTTTTCAGCACACCTGATTGATCATCCACTTGCACCACAGCAGATCATTATCTTGTACCATTTGTTTTATTCCTGTATGTCCTTCTGGTCATTTCATTCATCGTCACCATTCTCTGCGAGTACTGTATACTGTTTGCATCTGTTGATCTATATTTATTTACTTGTTTCTTTTCTTGTCTTGGCATACGAATATAAAGCCAAGTCAAATGCACAAAAAAGTAAAAAAAATAAATAAATAAAAAAAAAAAATAAATAAATAAATCTTGGTGTTCTCTCCCAAAAAAGCACCAGTTAAAAATTTGAGATGGAATGGCTGTGCTTTTTATTTGAGCTAGCTTTGTAATAACCTTAAATTGGTTCAGTCTGCCATACAGGCTTAACGCATGAGAAAATGCTTATTCTGGAATATTTATATTTA
Source organism: Scylla paramamosain (assembly GCF_035594125.1). Classification (NCBI taxonomy): domain Eukaryota; kingdom Metazoa; phylum Arthropoda; class Malacostraca; order Decapoda; family Portunidae; genus Scylla; species Scylla paramamosain. The sequence goes on along the minus strand of NC_087152.1, from coordinate 25,555,928 downwards.
ATATCACATTGCAATTCCCTTCTTTTTCAGCAAACCATGGAAAAAATATTTAATTTTTAAATGACATATTACACTGGTGCTCAGACAGGGAAGAACCTCATACTGCCCTGAACTGACCAGGAGCCACTTTGTGTGGGTCAGCTGGTCTTTTATGATCTCCTTTCCTCCCATTCTTATATTCTGGATGACCATGCACAGGAGAGGCAGACACTTACCTGTAGTGAGCGCAGGTGTTGAGGATGAAGCTGGGAGGCCTGGATCATATCGTCCAGGGTGTCGTTCAAGGTGTCTAAGCTGTCCTCCTCCTCCTTACCAGGGCTTTCCTTATTGTCAGAGGTGGGTTCAGGCTCTGAGGGCTGAGATAACACTTTCATAGCTTCTGACCAAGCTCTTCACTGACTGTGCATTAACATCCTTTTAAATGAGTACATTCCAGTCATCCAACCAGGCAATTTCCTTCAGTATAAGGCAAAGTCATAATAGCCAATGGACTAATAAGTAATCTATTATCTCCTAATGGTAATATCTACTGCAAAATAGACAGCTCACCTTCCAGACAGTTTCCCCAGTCTCAGAACAGTTCAGTCCAACAAATTTCAAGGCTTCATCAAGGTTGAAGTCAAGATTGAAGTCTGGTACCATCCCATTGAGGGTGAAGGACGGAGAGTTGAGAGGAGACACAGAGTCAAGGGTCACGTCTCCTCTGCTGATGTTTTTCTCAGGAGACAGTAAATGCTCACCTGCAAGCAAAGGATGAACAGTAATTACACAAATACTGTCAACACTCTTTCTGTTATTCTTGTAACAAATTTGATGTACAAAGCTACAACCTATGATGCTGTGGTTTGTTTTTCCCATCACCAACTTGTGGGGGTCATCAGATAAACAATAATATATTGGTGCCTAAAACATTAAAGCTCTTATGATAAAATTTGATCCAAATATGCTTTAAAAATCTTACAATAAGAACTATTCATGAATAAATGATGAATATAGCTTGCCTGGTTTTCAACAACAGTTAATGCTTAAATATGTTATGTATATATACTAAAAAGAAAGCATACATGGTTTATGTATATAAATAAACTGTAAAAACATATATCACATGGCAACCATTACAACTACATAAAGGATATAATGTTCCCTTCATGTTCAGAGCAATTATAGTCATCCATGAAACCTCAACCAAAACACTCACAATCTTCATCATTGAAAATATAAACAAAATGTGTCTATACACACACACACACACACACACACACACTACACATTATGTAAAGCAGTACACACCCTATATTTTCATCACAGCAGTAATTTCTCAGGACTCATAACTGTTCCTCAGTGTTACCAGTACCTCTAGTAATTTGTGATCCTTGATGGTGGGTGGAGGGAGGCCTCCTGCCTGGCCAGGAAGCATTAGTGAGCCTCCTGCCACCCAGGTGTACCTGCCCTCTGTCCCCACTCCTTCAATGATCCCATTATGATTAATGATTCCACTCTATGGCCACCACCAAGCCTAAATATTTTTCTTACTTGGAAAAGAAAAGCTCAAATCAATAAGCCTTCACTGAGCTACAGATCACTGTGGTCTAGACACATAACAGCCATTGGCAATTATTGCACAAAATACTTTAGCACACTACTGTACTTGCAGGGATAAAATAATATCCTTCAGTCTTGATATAAGCCAACTCTCAAAGTGCTACACCACAGCTACACAAGACATAACATTTTCCCAAAAATCTCTTGTCCTGTGTGTTGCTGCACTGCTGCCAAGAGTACACCACCTCACATGTGTGTCTTGTGAAGATAAGAAACCATGCTATCACTATACCATTAAATACTTACTCAGTCATAAGTCATAACAATGGAGGAGACCCAATGAGGGGGGAGAAGGAATACCACGAAGGGTTGGATTCGCAAGGGTTGACTAACGCCAGCCGGATATCCCATCACATAATGCTGCTGCCAATATCCCGCTGCGATGCCCGAAATGCACCCCCTCCCAGCATGGGCGCCACCAGGCCAACCCCTAATACAGTAAAATCCCTCTCATCCGGCATTCAAGTATCCGGCAGCTTCAAGTATCCGGCACATTTTTCCCTGAGCCTTAAAATCTATAAAAAATCAATGTGTACTCATAAAATTGATTAAAATTCCCGCGTGAGGCATACTTTGTCCCCTTGCCACCAGAGCACACTGCTTCGCACCACCTGTGGTCCACTGCACTGTGTTTACTCAGTCCCGCATGTGCACTGTTTATCACCTGATGCCTTCATCATACCTAAAGTTGTAGAAGAGAGGAAGCGTGTTGTGCTTACACTTAAGCAGAAGGTAGAAATTTGTCGATGATTAGAGAGAGGTGAAAACAGACAGCAACTAATGGCAGAATATGGTGTGGGCTCATCAACTATTTATGACATTAAATCCCAAACGAAAAAGTTGCGGGATTACATGAAAGTCACCGACACCCCAAAGGCAGTGGAAAATCATCACACACTGCAGTATCATCATAATGAAATGATGGACAAAGTGTTATACGAGTAGTTCAGCTTGAAAAGATCAGAAGGAGTCACAATTACAGGCCCAATGCTACAACCGTGCTGGTGAGTGTGAGGTGGCAGCACGGGCGGCGACGCGCGGCACAGCGATCAGCTGATCTTTGTTATGGTAAGATGCGTGAGTGTAGGGTGGTGATTGTGGGCATAATTTCACTTCTATTCAAGTATCCGGCATGTCAGCGGTCCCATTGATGCCGGATAAGAGGGATTTTACTGTATCATTTTTTCCTTCAAACTCTACTAAGCAGTGGATATTTTTCATCACCTTTCATTCTCTTTCAGTTTCTGGCTCAAAGTTTCACTTAAACATTTCTCTAAGTCCGGATCTTAAATTTAGGGCAGGACAAAAATCATCATACATGTGGCAGCCCGGCCCACATTGTTCAGTGTAGTGGCAGACATTCCATAGCAGTGACTTTGACAGGTGAGATTAATGAAAGCAAATTTTCATAATTCGATAAGGTAAGAAATACCTCCTACAGAGTGTACACAACTTTAAGGGACCCTTGGAGGGAGGCAACCATACAAACATCTATAGGGCACATCCAGGCATCTCCCACCATAATCTCCAACTGTCCAATTGTCTCACAGAGGCCAGCCAGACCCGCCTCCCCAGAACTCGATTAGTCCCTATATGGGAGGCAGCTACGGCCCCTCTCCAAAGGCTGATCACCTCTTAAGCCAATGTTACACACCACATTCAGCTCACTTCTACAGCATCACCTCCACCTCCGTGCTGTAGCTCTATGGCCACTGGGGAAAAGTAACTCAAGGAATGAATAAAGAGTAGCTGCCATTGTTTCTTATAGAGCCTTATGTAGGGAAAATTATTTTATATCTATTAAGATATTGGCTATTCTTCAGTGTTTTGAAAAAGCATGCAATATTGACATTCAACATTTTTTTTTTTATCTTTTTAGTAGTACAGGTAGGCAGATATTTAGAAGCAGACAGAAAGACAGATAGGGAGAAACAGAAACAGATAGAAAGACAGAAAAAATAAATTGTTAAAATAAACAGATGGACAGATCAACCATATGAAAGCACTCTTAACAAAATCTCTAAAAAAAAAATAGAGTACAAAAAAACAGGAGGAAGCAACACTGAGGAGACCCCTACAAGCCCACAACAGTCTACCAACCCTCCTCCTTCCTCTGGTCATAAAGGTTACCAGAGATATAAGCCACCATCAGGGGTACACAATGCTCAGCCACCTCACATAATGTATGTGGGCTTTCTGCATTTTCCTTGCCCTTTACACAGATTAAAGTATGACATTATACTTGACAATTTCCATGGCAGTAACCTCAGTAACCTTCTCAAACACTTCATAGTATTTACAGTAAGTTTAAAAGTAAGGCTAATAATAATATTTTATATCAGATATAGAATCTACCAGATAGGCATTAACAGGAATAGGCCTGGTAAGCTTCTTATAATGCTGTTTTATATCTGAAATAGTAAGTAGTTGGAAAGAAATTACATATAATGGCCATTAGATGAATTTCAGCTTACCTACTTGTGACAATATTTCTTTCATGGCAAAATTGA
>NC_087152.1:25534316-25546816 GCF_035594125.1 Scylla paramamosain | reverse complement strand
CACACACACACACACACACACACTCATTATTGCAAGAACGAAGGCTTCATATTTGAGAGAATCCAAGAAAAGCCGAGGATGGCGAGATGCTTGAATGATATAACAAATACAGCTTCTCACAAAGAAATGTTAATATATCTGGAGGAGTAGAGTAGAAGAAGAGGAGATAATAATGGGGACATGAAAAAAGAATAACTATAAATACAGACACAAAAGTGACTCAAACTTTGCATATTACTGCAACTAAATAAAAAAAAATATGAATTCTTAGCAGTTATCAGGGAACATATATCATACCAAGAAGACATCACACCTTCCTGTACAATCCTACTTACTGCAGTATAAAACTTCAACTAAATGTATTCTCCTTGCCTTTCAAGATGCCACTTCAAGATGAAAAAAATACCCACCTTTCATCCACTAATTTATTTAACTATCTCTTTTAACAACAATATTACTCATTATCTTATATTTCTAGAGTTAAGTAAGCAATATGGTGTAGTAGCAATAAGCTCCCATCATGACTTGTGTGGGAATTGCTGAGTGAACTTTACCATTTCCTCCCCCACCAACGAAAAGATGGTCACATTCCTTAAGGTGGCTCCCTACTACCCGTGAGCCTCTGTGGCTATGGGTATAAAATCCAAAATCCATTAATCATAGGCCACAAAATTCTGACCACCTACTACAACCACAGTCTTTGTCTCCCTGGTGACTACCTTCCTTCCCCTACAACCTTCTCTCATGATCAAATACTGTGCACAACATTCTTATAATATATGATGAAGCTTTCTATCATTCAGCATGCTACCTTTTGGGGGAAAACTAATAATTCATGTGCACAACATTTTTATAATCTATGATGAAGCTCTCTGTCCTTCAGCCTTTTTAGTGAAGATTTTACTTATTCATTACACACAAGTTAAAGGCCATGATGAAAAATACAAATAAGTACAGAAATACAAGGCACAAATTTAAGATTGCAAGACAAGAATGCATAGGAAATGCACATAATTGAAAACTTTAAGAAGAAATTCCTTTCTTGTCAAGCCCAAGTGAAGACAGGGCAAATAGTAGAGAAAAATATTACCACCACCTTTTGCTTCTGCCATTGTCCCACCTCTTCCCAACATGACTGAAATGGCTCCAAATAATGGCTAATGTAAGGACAAAGTGACAGGTGGGAGGAGCAAGGCAGGGTCCTAATGACGCGCTGCCACACACCCACATTGCCCCCTCAGCCCAACCTTCCACACACAGCCTTATCATCATCCTTTCCTCAACACATCCATTGTCTTTCGCATCCTAGAGTAGGCTACACTGAGAGCTTAACCAATGTACCCTGTGTCTGTCAGAAATGGAAAGATAATAGTGGCCAGACACACTCTCTTTCCACAGTCTTACCATCATCCTTTCCTCAACGTAATGTCCTCAAACATAATGTCCTCTGTAATTACGCCCAATCACAAAGAGCAGTTTTATATGCACTTTTTTTCTTCTTTTACTAACATTTTTTTTTTTTTTTTATGTAGGAAGGATACTGGCCAAGGGCAACAAAAATCTAATAAAAAAATGCCCACTGAAATGCCAGTCCCATAAAAGGGTCAAAGCAGTGGTCAAAAATTGGTGGATAAGTGTCTTGAAACCTCCCTCTTGAAGGAATTCAAGTCGTAGGAAGGTGGAAATACAGAAGCAGGCAGGGAGTTCCAGAGTTTACCAGAGAAAGGGATGAATGACTGAGAATACTGGTTAACTCTTGCGTTAGAGAGGTGGACAGAATAGGGGTGAGAGAAAGAAGAAAGTCTTGTGCAGCGAGGCCGCGGAAGGAGGGGAGGCATGCAGTTAGCAAGATCAAAAGAGCAGTAAGCATGAAAATAGCGGTAGAAGACAGCTAGATATGCAACATTGCGGCGGTGAGAGAGAGGCTGAAGACAGTCAGTTAGAGGAGAGGGGTTGATGAGACGAAAAGCTTTTGATTCCACCCTGTCTAGAAGAGCAGTATGAGTGGAACCCCCCCAGACATGTGAAGCATACTCCATACATGGATGGATAAGGCCCTTGTACAGAGTTAGCAGCTGAGGGGGTGAGAAAAACTGGCGGAGACGTCTCAGAACACCTAACTTCATAGAAGCTGTTTTAGCTAGAGATGAGATGTGAAGTTTCCAGTTCAGATTATAAGTAAAGGACAGACCGAGGATGTTCAGTGTAGAAGAGGGGGACAGTTGAGTGTCATTGAAGAAGAGGGGATAGTTGTCTGGAAGGTTGTGTCGAGTTGATAGATGGAAGAATTGAGTTTTTGAGGCATTGAACAATACCAAGTTTGCTCTGCCCCAATCAGAAATTTTAGAAAGATCAGAAGTCAGGCGTTCTGTGGCTTCCCTGCGTGATATGTTTACCTCCTGAAAGGTTGGACGTCTATGAAAAGACGTGGAAAAGTGCAGGGTGGTATCATCAGCGTAGGAGTGGATAGGACAAGAAGTTTGGTTTAGAAGATCATTAATGAATAATAAGAAGAGAGTGGGTGACAGGACAGAACCCTGAGGAACACCACTGTTAATAGATTTAGGAGAAGAACAGTGACCATCTACCACAGCAGCAATAGAACGGTCAGAAAGAAAACTTGAGATGAAGTTACAGAGAGAAGGATAGAAACCGTAGGAGGGTAGTTTGGAAATCAAAGCTTTGTGCCAGACTCTATCAAAGGCTTTTGATATGTCCAAGGCAACAGCAAAAGTTTCACCAAAATCTCTAAAAGAGGATGACCAAGACTCAGTAAGGAAAGCTAGAAGATCACCAGTAGAGCGGCCTTGACGGAACCCATACTGGCAATCAGATAGAAGGTTGTGAAGTGATAGATGTTTAAGAATCTTCCTGTTGAGGATAGATTCAAAAACTTTAGATAAGCAGGAAATTAAAGCAATAGGATGGTAGTTTTAGGGATTAGAGCGGTCACCCTTTTTAGGAACAGGTTGAATGTAGGCAAACTTCCAGCAAGAAGGAAAGGTAGATGTTGACAGACAGAGCTGAAAGAGTTTGACTAGGCAAGGTGCAAGCACGGAGGCACAGCTTCGGAGAACAATAGGAGGGACCCCATCAGGTCCATAAGCCTTCCGAGGGTTTAGGCCAGCGAGGGCATGGAAAACATCATTGCGAAGAATTTTAATAGGTAGCATGAAGTAGTCAGAGGGTGGAGGAGAGGGAGGAACAAGCCCAGAATCGTCCAAGGTAGAGTTTTGAGCAAAGGTTTGAGCAAAGAGTTCAGCTTTAGAAATAGATGTGATAGCAGTGGTGCCATCTGGCTGAAGTAGAGGAGGGAAAGAAGAAGAAGCAAAGTTATTGGAGATATTTTTGGCTAGATGCCAGAAATCACGAGGGGAGTTAGATCTTGAAAGGTTTTGACATTTTCTGTTAATGAAGGAGTTTTTGGCTAGTTGGAGAACAGATTTGGCATGGTTCCGGGCAGAAATATAAAGTGCATGAGATTCTGGTGATGGAAGGCTTAAATACCTTTTGTGGGCCACCTCTCTATCATGTATAGCACGAGAACAAGCTGTGTTAAACCAAGGTTTAGAAGGTTTAGGACGAGAAAAAGAGTGAGGAATGTACGCCTCCATGCCAGACACTATCACCTCTGTTATGCGCTCAGCACACAAAGACGGGTCTCTGACACGGAAGCAGTAGTCATTCCAAGGAAAATCAGCAAAATACCTCCTCAGGTCCCCCCAACTAGCAGAGGCAAAACGCCAGAGGCACCTTCGCTTAGGGGGATCCTGAGGAGGGATTGGAGTGATAGGACAAGATAAAGATATGAGATTGTGATCGGAGGAGCCCAACGGAGAAGAAAGGGTGACAGCATAAGAAGAAGGATTAGAGGTCAGGAAAAGGTCAAGAATGTTGGACGTATCTCCAAGACGGTCAGGAATACGAGTAGGGTGTTGCACCAATTGCTCTAGGTCATGAAGGATAGCAAAGTTGTAGGCTAGTTCACCAGGATGGTCAGTGAAGGGAGAGGAAAGCCAAAGCTGGTGGTGAACATTGAAGTCTCCAAGAATGGAGATCTCTGCAAAAGGGAAGAGGGTCAGAATGTGCTCCACTTTGGAAGTTAAGTAGTCAAAGAATTTCTTATAGTCAGAGGAGTTAGGAGAGAGGTATACAGCACAGATAAATTTAGTATGAGAGTGACTCTGTAGTCGTAGCCAGATGGTGGAAAACTCGGAAGATTCAAGAGCGTGGGCACGAGAGCAGGTTAAGTCATTGCGCACATAAACGCAGCATCCAGCTTTGGATCGAAAATGAGGATAGAGAAAGTAGGAGGGAACAGAAAAGGGGCTACTGTCAGTTGCCTCAGACACCTGAGTTTCAGTGAGGAAAAGAAGATGAGGTTTAGAAGAGGAGAGGTGGTGTTATACAGATTGAAAATTAGATCTTAGACCGCGAATGTTGCAGAAGTTAATGAAGAAAAAGTTGAGGGGGGTGTCAAGACACTTGGGGTCGTCGACAGAAAGGCAGTCCGACCTGGGGACATTTATGGACCCCTCCCCAGATGGGGACTCCGAGGCTGGTGTAGGAGTTGCCATGATTTTAAAATTTTAGAGTGAAGGGTGTGTGTGTTATTAGGTGCTTGTAGTTTTGTGTGGAGGAAGAGAGTTGTCTTTAGAGGGCAGGCTGTGACTGCCCCCTTGTGTTGTGAGACACAAGGGGAAACGTTCAGTGAGGTCACAGCTGGGTTTAATGATAAGTTCACAGCACCCCCTGAACAGTGCTTTAGACCTCACTGGAAGTAATTATCGTTTCGGCAGGTGTCTACTGCTTCCTCCTGGCAGGTTACCAAGGATGACTTAGTGGTGGGGCATATGAGGCAAATGCAATGCTGCTAGATTGAAGTACAATACTGTTTCCTTATGAGATAACACTGTGCATGAAATTTCATATAATTTTCAAATCAGTGCAGTCCCCTCCACTTCCATGTTCATCACTTAGCACTGCCAATGTTGTGAACCACCTGCTTTCATTCGTACCTCAGACAAATCTCATCAATCCCTCCATCACCCTCCCTCTTACTCATAACGAGTGGAACGTGTCTTGGATGTAAGTCGAATCAGGTGCAGTGGTTCACAGCAGACAATTCACACACAGGCAATGCTAAGTGATGAACATGGAAGTAGAGGGAACTGTACTTCAAGCTGGCTGAAGTTCTGGCTATTTCACATTCATATAATATATATGGAGATAACTAGTAATCATAAGGCAAAGTGTGCCATCATAATGAAGCAGCAACCTCATTGTGCACTGCTGTGCTAAACCCAATCATGTCATCTGCTCATTTCCATTAGTTATAGTCAAGATTCCCTTCTGTGGTAGGAAGACACATAAAGCAGCAAACTCATTGTGCATTGTTGTGCTAAACCCAATCATGTCATCTGCTCATTTCTGTTGGTTATAGTCAAGATTCCCTTCTGTGGCAGGAAGATACAGCCTCACTGTACACTTTACAGCTACCTTGAAAAAAATACTGCTTCTTTTAGAAAAGGTAACTGAGAGGGGTGCAGTGAAAGGAGAGGGAATTTCTGTTCAGTATTTTTGTTTCTACAATAAGACAAGGCATGTTGTATGTGTCTTGACCTGGCTACCCTCTTCAAGGAGGATGCCAACCAGGTGGGAAGATACTCGTATAGGTGATTAAGACCGTATGAAGTAGCCTGTTTTAAGCAGCTTAGGTTTGTAAGTTGCTGTGGATGGAAGAATATGTGCATGAATGAAAATTAGAATGAATGATGCAAGAAAGGTGTGGGGAAGACTGAAAACTGTATATATATGGATGTATTTTACCTCCAATAAATGCAAAGAAAACTTTTAGGATGGGGTATTAGTGGTGACTATATTTAATGAAACTGAAACATGAAACTCGGAAACCAAGGAGAGAGGGAAAATGAATGTCATTGAGATGAGATATTTGAATAGTATGTCTGGAGTAACACATAAGGATTGAATAATGAGTCAGTTGTGAACAATGAAGTGTGAAGGATAACTGATGTGGAAAGAGAATAGGCTGACTGAGTAGAGCAGAAAGTGTAATGACAATAACATGCCTTCCCTTTGGAGCATCAGAAAAACACTTGAAAAATATATCTGAAGGTGGGACAAATATTTCTACCATGAGGTATAAAGTGCAGTGCCTTGGACATCAGGACCATAAGCAATTCCAGTCCCAAACAATCTGAGGGGCTTTATACCTCCTATCACTAATGGTTTGGGCATGCTGAGAGGAAGAACAGGGCTAAGTGGTGAGGATGTGTGAGGTGTAAGGCTGAGAAGAGAACCAGAAATGAAATGGACATATGGTGTGAAGAGCATCATATGTAAGAGGGATATCTGTGAAACAAAGAAGAGGTCATGTTTATTAGTGATGAATGGAGAAATGTCACGAATGCACAAACAGAGATGCTGCATTAAGGATCAGATCAAGAGAAGGATCTTTTCACCACATACCACTCCAGAATGTTACACTCAGACTATGGATATGAAGCCACTGAAAGTGGATACTTTCTTTAATGTCTCCCATACAGAGGCTACAGCTCTCCTTACAACAAAGGAGAATCAAATGTCTCCAGCAGTTCACCATGAGAAAGCAAAGAAGAGAATGAGGAAGTAGATTTTAATGTAGTGATGGAAGGAGTACCAGACTTGAAATTGGCTCATTCTATCAGGAGTAAGGAACAAGCCAGGAGCAGCCAATTTCAGCATCAAACCAAGCCAATCCTCCCTTTCCAAAATACTAAGTTAAGATCAACCTTGTCATCTGCATCTGCCAAGCAGCACAGACTTCACTCTTTCTGCAGGACTTTGAATCATGAATCATTAATGAAAGCAAGAGAGAGAAAGAGAGAGAGAGAGAGAGAGAGAGAGAGAGAGAGAGAGAGAGAGAGAGAGAGAGAGAGAGAGAGAGAGAGAGAGAGAGAGAGAGAGAGAGAGAGAGAGAGAGAGAGAGAGAGAGAGAGAGAGAGAGAGAGAGAGAGAGAGAGAGAGAGAGAGAGAGAGAGAGAGAGTTAGCTAGCTTATGCCTTGATCCAAACCTTCAACACCAAGATATCCAAGAGTATGGAGCATTACCAATATCTTCAGCAGATTGTCAATGTGCCTGAGACACTAGAAGAAGTATTTATGAAGAAATCTAAGCATTAATAGGTGAACTGACATTCCACGAGACCATACCATACTCATTCTGATTAAAAGACCCTGCAACTGTGCATCACAGACATAAACAGGCATTCATGAGCATACATTTGAGGTCAAGGTAAAATTGGGAGCACAAGTTATAGCTGCACATGACCTCATCTCTGTGTACACCACTGAAACTGAGATGGATTATATCCCTTACCCAAGGGCACAGAGGTAAGGGATATTCAATTTTCCATAGTTTACCTTCCCCATGCTTCCCCAGGTAGTCTTTACCAACCAATCCAAAGGATGACAAATGGGTGAACTATGCATCAACTGCCCCAGCCCAGATTCAAATCAGGGCCCACAGATTCGTAGTCAAGTACACGACCCGCTTTATCATGGAGGCACAGTGTCAGCTAATATATGAATAGCTACACAATGAATGCATCCTTTTTTTTTCTCTCTCTAAGATGGTAAAACTTCAGTCAACATGAGATGCTACTGTTGCAGAAATGGCCAGGTCTTTATAACTGGCCAATTGTGAGCATTTACTTAGCTAAGACAATATTAAATTGTTAGATAGTACATCATATTCTTGTCTCTCTACATAAAAGAACATTAGTCAGCTTAAGGCACCACTATCACAGAAATGGCCACCTCTTAAAAATAAATGAAAGAATGCACACTAGTTTTCACCAATGCTAATTAAGTATTGATGACTAAAGCTAATGATCCCCAAAGCTTACCTGTCTCAGAGTCCACAGTAAAGCCCAGTTGTAGCCAGAGGTTGTCCTCGGGTTTCTCATCAATGGTGGTGTCACTCTTGGGCTGAAAATATTAAATAATCTTAGTGAAACAGAACACAATGAAACAGAATAAAATACCTAATCTGCAATCCATACATTGCAAATTTTGTTTGAGTATTGTGAGTCTCACAAATTTGACAGGACATATGAAAATAAGTAAAACAGAACACAGTAAGACAGAATAGAATGCCTGATCTCTAATCCATAGATTAAATAAATAAAACAACAGAGTAAGACAGAACAGAATGCCTGATCTCCAATCCACAGATTATATAAGTAAAACAGAACACAGTAAGACAGAACAGAATGCCTCCAATCTCCAATCTCCAATCCAGAGATTAGAGGTTTTGTTTAAGTATTGCAAGTTTTGTGAATTTGTGGATGATATAAAAATATTAAACAATCTCAGTAAAAAACAAAAAATACCAAAGTATTCACACTATACAAGTGTTGTCTGAACATTGCAAGGTTAATGAATTTGACAGGAAGGAATGAAGGACATGAAATATTAAACAACCTCAGTCAAATAACACAATTAAATAAAATAAATTACCTAATCTCTAATAAAGCCAATAAAAAGGTTTGTTAATGGATGAATGACATGAAAATATTAAACAACCTCAGTAAAATAACACAATTAAACAATAAATGACCTAATTTCTAATAAGCCCAATAAAAAGTTTAGTTTGAGCAATGCAAGTCTCATGCATTAGAAAGGAGGGACTGTAGAACATAAGATGGAGAGAATGATATAGGGAAAATAATGAAATAAGCTCAAGGAAGGCCTTATAGTGGCATAAGTGAAACACCTTTCTTAGCTCTTGGGTTCTGAGTCACTAACTCTGGCAAGTGCCGCAATTCTGCCCCCTTTATGTGCCCTCCGTCATATTCAGGAGGCAAGTTTATCATTGTACTTGCCCTTAATAACATCAGCTAGAGTATGAACACTTATAGACTGAAGGTCTGGGTGTTTCCCAATCTCAAGGATAGGAAGCAACAGAGCCTTGGAGAAGTCACCAGTGAGATTCTCTTCACGTTTATAACTTTTGTTTAAAGCCTTCATTATAGAGACATGAGTTTCCGAGTGGCAACAATTCATCTCTGGATCAGAGGATGACCTGAGTGGATCCAGTTTCCTGAGTTTGGTCTCCACAGTACTGGCACCCATTTCTGAATGTGATCGTTCTATGGGATAAATGTGCCCACAGTTGGAACCATGGTTGTCTGGCGATAAGCTGATTGATAATTCAGTTGAGTCAAAGAGGCTGGACCGAGGCGTGTCACAAGTACTGGAGGAGAGTGAGAGTCATCGGCATGGAGTGCCAGAGAGGGTGGTGTAGTGTGGGGACACAGCCAGGTTAGACTTGGGTGAGAAGTTATCATCACTTAACTGAAATGACTTACACTCTCTTCCCTGCAGCACATTGTCATACAAGTCTTGGGCATTCATGGTAGTAGTGTTTCTTCTTTGCTTGTGCAGCTGTGCTTCTTTACCTAATCAGGTGTTCAGATCCAGTAATTCACTTCTGTCCGAGTTCTGCAAGTTCTTGCTGTACATTCTTGTCCCTTGAAAGCAACATTGCAATTAAAACTAACATAACAAAAGTAACAAAACATATTTGTACAAGAGTTGAATAAAATCATGATTTAAAACAAATAAAATAAAAAATCTATTTACTTGATTTACATCAGATTTTTTTATATAAATCAATTCTTTTATTACAGGCAAAGCAAAGTTTTCTAAGGAGATTGTTGTTTCATTTTGAGCTGCCTGATCCAGCCCAGCTCAACTATAACACTCTTCAAACACTAATATCTCTTCAACAACATAGCCAATTGTAACAAAATTTGCACCATATGACAACACAACTCTATCAATTTTATATGATGTAGCTTTCATCTCTTCTATTGGCTGAAGTCAAAGGGTAACTTGTAAAAAGTAGAAGTGTGTCAAAATTGGGATTTTGTAAACCAAACTTCAGTTTTTGCAGGTTTTCATCAACTTTTGTTTGTCTCAACAAAAGTGGACACCAATAAACACAAAATGAAATTTCCTATCCAACAGTACATAGCACAACCATTCGACTCTTGCAATGTTTTTTGCTAGAGTGATCTGAATATTAGTCAAGTGCACAATCTGCAGGGTGCTTCCACTGTTTCATTACTGACAGCTTCGCTCGTCAATCGCCTTCCAGGCACTTTACTGGTTTAACCCTTATAGGGTGGATGGTGTCTATAGTTGATGCAATGTAGAGGCAGGTGGCTTCTATAGTTGACCTATAATTTCAAATTTCAAATTTTCCAAAGTTCACGGTGGCAGAAGATTGAAGAGGAAGAATTGATAAGTGTGATGCTATTACATGTTAAGTAGTTGGTCAAAGCAGAGTTGAGAAATTGATGGAACATGACCTATTTTCACTGAATTGTCAAAACCAGTCCAGGTTGAAGGGGTGTCCATGAGGAATGTTCCTGTCCTTTAGGGGTTTAGGGGTTGTTCCAGTAACTATTTGTTTCAGTCTTATGAGGACATTTTCTTGTATCAAACTTGGCCAGTGTTAAATGAAATTGTACTTTAATATACATTACCCAAGAGGAGTTTTTCACATAAAAATCATAGCTTAATCAGATCTGTTAGGTTAAAGTAACTATACATAAATACAAAGAAAAAGAAGTGGAACTCCAATCAAACATAAAAGTACAGTAAAAAAAAAAAATAAAATAAAATAAAATAAAATAAAATATATATATATATATATATATATATATATATATATATATATATATATATATATATATATATATATATATATATATATATATATATATATATATATATATATCATTAGATATTTGACCCAATGTAACATTTCAATAATTTTGAATACAGTATATTTAATTTTGATTTAAATAATTATTTTTTACTATAATTTAAATAAACTTAAATAATTTGACTTAAATCAAACCTACCCTGTCATGCACGTCACAACAAATTTTTCCTGCCATCACCTAAGTGAATAATGTAGTTATTGTCAGTAACAGCCCCCCAAAAATAAGAGGAGATGCAGGACCAAGGAAATATGTATATACAAGGTGCCCTAATCACATAATAGCTTAGCTTCCTCTTGTCCCTTCTGCTCCCCTCCCTTGCCTTACCCTCCCACCTCTGTCCTCCCATGCTGTGTGATCAATCAGGCTAACAAACTCCACCCATGCAATACAATGGTGCATAAGTGGACACAATGGCACTCAAAGGATGGACTCATAAATCTCATGAAGTATAATGACAGGTTTAGTGAAATTTCATGTACTACAGGGAGTGTGTCAGTGCACTGAGCTGTTCATCTGCATTCACCTGTCACACCACGAACCACACAACAGTCACACCACACCACACACCACACAACCTGTCACACCACGACGTACCACACCCCACAATACCTCAGCCACACCAAACCTGAAGCAAGTCTAGGCCTCACCACACCACACGCCACACTACACATAAACCCACAACACCTTAGTCACACCACACCACACTTACACCAGATCTCGGCCCCACTATACCTCAGTACACCACCACACCACACACCACCACGACAAGCACACATCAAAGAACACCTGACCACAGCACACCGCACCTATACCACGGCATGTGCACACCACGGAGGACACCACACTTCGCTTCAACCAAGCCACGTCAGTCTCAGTAATCCTACGCTGCAGACTCATTCCTCACTCAGCTTTACCCAAGCTACTTAACAAGATGACCAGCATGACGCACTGACACATGAAAATCAAAGTATATAAGAGTCGTATAACACTAATCATCCCTGGTTATGACGAGAGAACGGCCGCGTGGATAAACTCTGTCCTCTCATAACATTAGCAAGTGTTCCTGAAATATTTCCTGTCAAGGGATACTTATCAAAACTATCAAGCGTTTATCTTTCATTGTGGTAACCTACGACAACAGCTCACTGAAACTTAGAAAGATTAATTATATCACCGGCAACAGCTCCTTCCCACGTCATCTCTTTTTGGCCAAGAATCAGTTTTCTTTAACCCTCCCTAACTGACTGGCGATCATTCTATAAGTCTATAAGTCTTATCTACGATTACTATAACCTACGACAACAGCAAGCTTATTAAAACATGGAAAATAAAAATAAAAATAAAAATAATTATATAACCAGCAACAGCTCTTACCCGTCCTCTCATTCTCTCTCTGGCAAAGAAAAGTTTGACGTTCTCCAAACGTCTTCGATTGAATATTTAAAAACAATATACCCACGGGATCGGTCAAAAAACTATCCACCTCTTACTATACTGACGAATATGTAAAAAATGTTTAAATACATCATGTGATGAATTAATAATAAGAGGCCTAAAGCTTCAATAGGACAAAGTCAAATGGACGATTAAATTTAAATTATGAAGTGACTCAATCCTGCTATGTGTTTCACATCTTTAAGTAATGGTTCAGGAAACTATGAATTATAGTTCTTTTTTGAGACTGGAATTAATCCATCACTATTT
>NC_087152.1:25526754-25534216 GCF_035594125.1 Scylla paramamosain | reverse complement strand
TTTCCTTTCGTCTTTACACATGCAAACGCCTCACTCAAGGCCATTCAAAATCAGCTGGGTCTCTCTCTCTCTCTCTCTCTCTCTCTCTCTCTCTCTCTCTCTCTCTAAGTATTCAGGCCAACATCGTAGTTAATTCTAAATGAACTAACAAATAAATAAACCATTATAATCATACCAGGCAATATATATATATATATATATATATATATATATATATATATATATATATATATATATATATATATATATATATATATATATATATATATATATATATATATATATATATATATATATATATATATATATATATATATATATATATATATATATATATATATATATATATATATATATATATATATATATATATATATATATATATATATATATATATATATATATATATATATATATATATATATATATATATATATATATATATATATATATACATATATATATACACACACACACACACACACACACACACACACACACACACACACACACACACACACACACACACACACACACACACACACACACACACACACACACACACACACACACACACACACACACACACACACACACACACACACACACATATATATATATATATATATATATATATATATATATATATATATATATATATATATATATATATATATATATATATATATATATATATATATATATATATATATATATATATATATATATATATATATATATATATATATATATATATATATATATATATATATATATATATATATATATATATATATATATATATATATATATATATATATATATATATATATATATATATATATATATATATATATATATATATATATATATATATATATATATATATATATATATATATATATATATATATATATATATATATATATATATATATATATATATATATATATATATATATCTTGACACCCCCTTCAACTTTTTTCTTCATTAACTTCTGCAACATTCGCGGTCTAAGATCTAATTTTCAATCTGTAGAACACCACCTCTCCTTCTGAACCTCACCTTTTTCTCACTGAAACCCAGGTGTCTGAGGCAACTGACAGTAGCCCCTTTTCTGTTCCCTCCTACTTTCTCTATCCTCATTTTCGATCCAAAGCTGGATGCTGCGTTTATGTGCGCAATGACTTAACCTGCTCTCGTGCCCACGCTCTTGAATCATCCGAGCTTTCCACCATCCGGCTACGACTACAGAGTCATTCTCATACTAAATTTATCTGTGCTGTATACCTCTCTCCTAACTCCTCTGACTATAAGAAATTCTTTGACTACTTAATTTCCAAAGTGGAGCACATTCTGACCCTCTTCCCTTTTGCAGAGATCTCCATTCTTGGAGACTTCAATGTTCACCACCAGCTTTGGCTTCCCTCTCCCTTCACTGACCATCCTGGTGAACTAGCCTACAACTTTGCTATCCTCCATGACCTAGAGCAATTGGTGCAACACCCTACTCGTATTCATGACCGTCTTGGAGATACACCCAACATTCTTGACCTTTTCCTGACCTCTAATCCTTCTGCTTATGCTGTCACCCTTTCTTCTCCGTTGGGCTCCTCCGATCACAATCTCATATCTTTATCTTGTCCTATCACTCCAATCCCTCCTCAGGATCCCCCTAAGCGAAGGTGCCTCTGACGTTTTGCCTCTGCTAGTTGGGGGGGACCTGATGAGGTATTTTGCTGATTTTCCTTGGAATGACTACTGCTTCCGTGTCAGAGACCCGTCTTTGTGTACTGAGCGCATAACAGAGGTGATAGTGTCTGGCATGGAGGCGTACATTCCTCACTCTTTTTCTCGTCCTAAACCTTCTAAACCTTGGTTTAACACAGCTTGTTCTCGTGCTATACATGATAGAGAGGTGGCCCACAAAAGTTACTTAAGCCTTCCATCACCAGAATCTAATGCACTTTATATTTCTGCCCGGAACCATGCCAAGTCTGTTCTCCAACTAGCCAAAAACTCCTTCATTAACAGAAAATGTCAAAACCTTTCAAGATCTAACTCCCCTCGTGATTTCTGGCATCTAGCCAAAAATATCTCCAATAACTTTGCTTCTTCTTTTTTCCCTCCTCTGATGGCACCACTGTTATCACATCTATTTCTAAAGCTGAACTCTTCGCTCAAACCTTTGCTCAAAACTCTACCTTGGACGATTCTGGGCTTGTTCCTCCCTCTCCTCCACCCTCTGACTACTTCATGCCACCTATTAAAATTCTTCGCAATGATGTTTTCCATGCCCTCGGTGGCCTAAACCCTCGGAAGGCTTATGGACCTGATGGGGTCCCTCCTATTGTTCTCCGAAACTGTGCCTCCGTGCTTGCACCTTGCCTAGTCAAACTCTTTCAGCTCTGTCTGTCAACATCTACCTTTCCTTCTTGCTGGAAGTTTGCCTACATTCAACCTGTTCCTAAAAAGGGTGACCGTTCTAATCCCTCAAACTACCGTCCTATTGCTTTAATTTCCTGCCTATCTAAATTTTTTGAATCTATCATCAACAGCACGATTTTTAAATATCTATCACTTCACAACCTTCTATCTGATCGCCAGTATGGGTTCCGTCAAGGCCGCTCTACTGGTGATCTTCTGGCTTTCCTTACTGAGTCTTGGTCATCCTCTTTTAGAGATTTTGGTGAAACTTTTGCTGTTGCCTTGGACATATCAAAAGCTTTTGATAGAGTCTGGCACAAAGCTTTGATTTCCAAACTACCCTCCAACGGTTTCTATCCTTCTCTCTGTAACTTCATCTCAAGTTTCCTTTCTGACCGTTCTATTGCTGCTGTGGTAGACGGTCACTGTTCTTCTCCTAAATCTATTAACAGTGGTGTTCCTCAGGATTCTGTCCTGTCACCCACTCTCTTCTTATTATTCATTAATGATCTTCTAAACCAAACTTCTTGTCCTATCCACTCCTACGCTGATGATACCACCCTGCACTTTTCCACGTCTTTTCATAGACGTCCAACCCTTCAGGAGGTAAACATTTCACGCAGGGAAGCCACAGAACGCCTGATCTTTCTAAAATTTCTGATTGGGGCAGAGCAAACTTGGTATTATTCAATGCCTCAAAAACTCAATTCCTCTATCTATCAACTCGACATAACCTTCCAGACAACTATCCCCTCTTCTTCAATGACACTCAACTGTCCCCCTCTTCTACACTGAACATCCTCGGTCTGTCCTTTACTTATAATCTGAACTGGAAACTGCACATCTCATCTCTAGCTAAAATAGCTTCTATGAAGTTAGGTGTTCTGAGACGTCTCCGCCAGTTTTTCTCACCCCCCCAGCTGCTAACTCTGTACAAGGGCCTTATCCGTCCATGTATGGAGTGTGCTTCACATGTCTGGGGGGGTTACACTCATACTGCTCTTCTAGACAGGGTGGAATCAAAAGCTTTTCGTCTCATCAACTCCTCTCCTCTAACTGACTGTCTTCGGCCTCTCTCTCACCGCCGCAATGTTGCATATCTAGGTGTCTTCTACCGCTATTTTCATGCTAACTGCTCTTCTGATCTTGCTAACTGCATGCCTCCCCTCCTTCCGCGGCCTCGCTGCACAAGACTTTCTTCTTTCTCTCATCCCTATTCTGTCCACCTCTCTAACGCAAGAGTTAACCAGTATTCTCAATCATTCATCCCTTTCTCTAGTAAACTCTGGAACTCCCTGCCTGCTTCTGTATTTCCACCTTCCTATGACTTAAATTCCTTCAAGAGGGAGGTTTCAAGACACTTATCCATCAATTTTTTGACCACTGCTTTGACCCTTTTATGGAACTGGTATTTCAGTGGGCATTTTTTTTTATTAGATTTTTGTTGCCCTTGGCCAGTGTCCTTCCTACATAAAAAAAAAAAAAAAAAAAAAAAAATTATATACTCGTATATATATATATATATATATATATATATATATATACACACACACACACACACACACACACACACACACACACACACACACACACACACACACACACACACATATATTATATAAAATATAGACATATATATATATATATATATATATATATATATATATATATATATATATATATATATATATATATATATATATATATATATATATATATATATATATATATATATATATATATATATATATATATATATATATATATATATATATATATATATATATATATATATATATATATATATATATATATATATATATATATATATATATATATATATATATATATATATATATATATATATATATATATATATATATATATATATATATATATATATATATATATATATATATATATATATATATATATATATATATATATATATATATATATATATATATATATATATATATATATATATATATATATATATATATATATATATATATATATATATATATATATATATATATATATATATATATATATATATATATATATTATATATAAAATATAGACACCTGCCGAAACGATAATTACTCCCAGTGAGGTCTAAAGCACTGTTCAGGGGGTGCTGTGAACTTATCATTAAACCCAGCTGTGACCTCACTGAACGTTTCCCTTTGTGTCTCACAACACAAGGGGGTAGTCACAGCCTGCCCTCTAAAGACAACTCTCTTCCTCCACACAAAACTACAAGCACCTAATAACACACACACCCTTCACTCAAAAAATTTTAAAATCATGGCGACTCCTACACCAGCCTCGGAGTCCCCATCTGGGGAGGGGACCATAAATGTCCCCAGGTCGGACTGCCTTTCCGTCGACGACCCTAAGTGTCTTGACACCCCCTCAACTTTTTCTTCATTAACTTCTGCAACATTCGCGGTCTAAGATCTAA
The DNA here is from genome assembly GCF_035594125.1 of Scylla paramamosain. Classification (NCBI taxonomy): domain Eukaryota; kingdom Metazoa; phylum Arthropoda; class Malacostraca; order Decapoda; family Portunidae; genus Scylla; species Scylla paramamosain. The sequence continues at coordinate 25,529,322 of NC_087152.1, read as the reverse complement.
TTTTCAATCTGTAGAACACCACCTCTCCTCTTTCTAAACCTCATCTTCTTTTCCTCACTGAAACTCAGGTGTCTGAGGCAACTGAGAGTAGCCCCTTTTCTGTTCCCTCCTACTTTCTCTATCCTCATTTTCGATCCAAAGCTGGATGCTGCGTTTATGTGCGCAATGACTTAACCTGCTCTCGTGCCCACGCTCTTGAATCTTCCGAGTTTTCCACCATCTGGCTACGACTACAGAGTCATTTTCATACTAAATTTATCTGTGCTGTATACCTCTCTCCTGACTCCTCTGACTATAAGAAATTCTTTGACTACTTAACTTCCAAAGTGGAGCACATTCTGACCCTCTTCCCTTTTGCAGAGATCTCCATTCTTGGAGACTTCAATGTTCACCACCAGCTTTGGCTTTCCTCTCCCTTCACTGACCATCCTGGTGAACTAGCCTACAACTTTGCTATCCTCCATGACCTAGAGCAATTGGTGCAACACCCTACTCGTATTCCCTGACCGTCTTGGAGATACGCCCAACATTCTTGACCTTTTCCTGACCTCTAATCCTTCTGCTTATGCTGTCACCCTTTCTTCTCCGTTGGGCTCCTCCGATCACAATCTCATATCTTTATCTTGTCCTATCACTCCAATCCCTCCTCAGGATCCCCCTAAGCGAAGGTGCCTCTGGCGTTTTGCCTCTGCTAGTTGGGGGGACCTGAGGCGGTATTTTGCTGATTTTCCTTGGAATGACTACTGCTTCCGTGTCAGAGACCCGTCTTTGTGTGCTGAGCGCATAACAGAGGTAATAGTGTCTGGCATGGAGGCGTACATTCCTCACTCTCTTTCTCGTCCTAAACCTTCTAAACCTTGGTTTAACACAGCTTGTTCTCGTGCTTATACATGATAGAGAGGTGGCCCACAAAAGGTACTTAAGCCTTCCTTCACCAGAATCTCATGCACTTTATATTTCTGCCCGGAACCATGCCAAGTCTGTTCTCCAACTAGCCAAAAACTCCTTCATTAACAGAAAATGTCAAAACCTTTCAAGATCTAACTCCCCTCATGATTTCTGGCATCTAGCCAAAAATATCTCCAATAACTTTGCTTCTTCTTCTTTCCCTCCTCTACTTCAACCAGATGGCACCACTGCTATCACATCTATTTCTAAAGCTGAACTCTTTGCTCAAACCTTTGCTCAAAACTCTACCTTGGACGATTCTGGGCTTGTTCCTCCCTCTCCTCCACCCTCTGACTACTTCATGCCACGTATTAAAATTCTTCGTAATGATGTTTTCCATGCCCTCGGTGGCCTAAACCCTCGGAAGGCTTATGGACCTGATGGGGTCCCTCCTATTGTTCTCCGAAACTGTGCCTCCGTGCTTGCACCTTGCCTAGTCAAACTCTTTCAGCTCTGTCTGTCAACATCTACCTTTCCTTCTTGCTGGAAGTTTGCCTACATTCAACCTGTTCCTAAAAAGGGTGACCGCTCTAATCCCTCAAACTACCGTCCTATTGCTTTAATTTCCTGCTTATCTAAAGTTTTTGAATCTATCCTCAACAGGAAGATTCTTAAACATCTATCACTTCACAACCTTCTATCTGATCGCCAGTATGGGTTCCGTCAAGGCCGCTCTACTGGTGATCTTCTGGCTTTCCTTACTGAGTCTTGGTCATCCTCTTTTAGAGACTTTGGTGAAACTTTTGCTGTTGCCTTGGACATATCAAAAGCCTTTGATAGAGTCTGGCACAAAGCTTTGATTTCCAAACTACCCTCCTACGGTTTCTATCCTTCTCTCTGTAACTTCATCTCAAGTTTCCTTTCTGACCGTTCTATTGCTGCTGTGGTAGACGGTCACTGTTCTTCTCCTAAATCTATTAACAGTGGTGTTCCTCAGGGTTCTGTCCTGTCACCCACTCTCTTCTTATTATTCATTAATGATCTTCTAAACCAAACTTCTTGTCCTATCCACTCCTACGCTGATGATACCACCCTGCACTTTTCCACGTCTTTTCATAGACGTCCAACCCTTCAGGAGGTAAACATATCACGCAGGGAAGCCACAGAACGCCTGACTTCTGATCTTTCTAAAATTTCTGATTGGGGCAGAGCAAACTTGGTATTGTTCAATGCCTCAAAAACTCAATTCCTCCATCTATCAACTCGACACAATCTTCCAGACAACTATCCCCTCTTCTTCAATGACACTCAACTGTCCCCCTCTTCTACACTGAACATCCTCGGTCTGTCCTTTACTTATAATCTGAACTGGAAACTTCACATCTCATCTCTAGCTAAAACAGCTTCTATGAAGTTAGGTGTTCTGAGACGTCTCCGCCAGTTTTTCTCACCCCCCCAGCTGCTAACTCTGTACAAGGGCCTTATCCGTCCATGTATGGAGTATGCTTCACATGTCTGGGGGGTTCCACTCATACTGCTGTTCTAGACAGGGTGGAATCAAAAGCTTTTCGTCTCATCAACTCCTCTCCTCTAACTGACTGTCTTCAGCCTCTCTCTCACCGCCGCAATGTTGCATCTCTAGCTGTCTTCTACCGCTATTTTCATGCTAACTGCTCTTCT
>NC_087152.1:25496754-25524254 GCF_035594125.1 Scylla paramamosain | reverse complement strand
CTCCCCAGCCATCGCCCTGCAGCGCACCCATTACAGCTTGATGAAGGGAAAGAAAAACACTGATGCTGGGATAATGGCAGATGAGTGAGCGACATTACACCACCACAACCACCACCACCAGCCCTGACCTTGCTTTAGGAATGTAACAATGCACACTCAGAAATGCAGGGAAGGTCAGGTGACAAGTGTAGGCAGGTGATGGGACAAGACTTGAACCATATTATGAAACACTTCTGCGCCGCACCTCCACTACTTTTAAAAAGCTCTAGTTGAAGTGACACGGATTCTTAAGGATGTTTTTTACATTTCCAGTGACAAAATAACAAGACTTCTACATTATTAACGGAGAAACACCTGAGAACCCGGCGTATAATTTCTGTGTCCTTTGAAACAGTCGTGGTGAGAGAGTGAAGCGTTTCGGAATACGGGCCACAGAAGCAGGTGAAGGTCGCCAGCCAGTCAGCGGCGGCGGACGGCGGGAGTACCAGCGTGGGCTGTAGTGTCGAGGAACCTGCCTTGTTTCTTGATTTTCATACGTTTTAAGCGTTCTACAACCCAGAAATTGTTAACGTTGATCCTGGACATTGTACAGTTATAGCAGTTACTGTGTGGTTTTGTATGTGCTGCCGTGGTGTGATTAGTGACAGTGCCAAGTGGTGAAGTAGTACCTGCCTTGTTACTTAACTGTCGTACGTTCTCAAGCGTTCTCTGACCGGGAACTTATTAGTGTTGATAATACATGTTGGACAATTGCAGTAGAGTACCTGTGTGCTTTTATGTGTGCTCTTAAAGTGGTGTTGTTAGTGACAGAGCCTTAGAAAGCAAGGCATGTGTCCTGCTTGGTATTGAAATGTAATCTTTCTTTCGTTGTTTTGAGTTTCTACAACCCAGAACGCATTGACGCTGATCTTAAGCGATGCACAGTAATAGGAGAGTTAAAGTGTGTTTTCATGTGCTCGTGACGTGGTGTAGTTAGTGACAAAGTGAGGCACGTGTCCACTCCTGCCTGGCCACCACACAATGTTATTACCACTCAGGCAACAGTGAGTGCTTGCCTCCGTCAGCCACAAAGCTCAGTAACACTGCCTGCTATTGAATTAATGTGATTTTCTTGTTTGCTTATGCGTTTCTTTTACTGGGAACTCATTAATATTGATCTCAGACGTTGTGCAGTCAGAGTACCTATGTGATTTTATATGTGCTGTTAACGTAGTGTGGTGAGTGACATAGACCCAGATAGATAGTCACTGGTCAAAGGCTGTGTTCTGGTAAAGGAAGATGCGTGTCCACTCTTGCGCAGCCTCACCACGACCCATAATCTGATTTTCTCTCAGGAAACAGTGAGTGAGTGCCTTCGTGAGTGACACAGGTGAGGAAGACTGGCAGGTACTGAAATAATGTTTTCACTCGGCTAACGCTTGGAAAGACTTGAGTGGCCTCGGCTTGCTGTCAAGTGTCGTGGTGTGGTGAGGTGCAGAACAACGTGTATCTCAGGGAAGAAAGCAACTTTTGAACTCGCGGAATAAGTAAGTAGAAATAAGTACTTACCGAGTGCTTCTGTTTTCAGATTCGTACAAATCTTACCATATCTTACCTTACTTACGTTATCTTACATTGTATCTGCCTTGCCTTGCCTTGCCTTGCCTTGTCTTACCTTACCTTTTGTTTTTTTTAATGTAATAATGTAATAATGTAATTTAATGTAATACCTTCCCTTATTTCACCTCGTCTCTCCTTCACGAAGTGCTGTGCAGATTGCATATTACAAATCATGTGAGTGGCCACGCCAAAATGTAATTCCTAGTATTCTATAAGTTGTATATATTGCAAACTATGGCATTTACTAAAGCTTAGATGTTGGTGACCATGGAATGCAACTCTCTCTCTCTCTCTCTCTCTCTCTCTCTCTCTCTCTCTCTCTCTCTCTCTCTCGTGGTGAGAGAGAGAGAGAGAGAGAGAGAGAGAGAGAGAGAGAGAGAGAGAGAGAGAGAGAGAGAGAGAGAGAGGGGAGGGGAGGGGAGGGAGCAATAAAACAGGCAGTAGTGTTAGTTATTGGGGTTTTCAAGGGTGTCTGCTTGATGATATCGAAGGTTCAGCGGGAATTCTGTATTGACAACAGGAAAGACACCCATGACAACACAATGAATTACTATGTTCTTTATAATCTTGAGGGAAAGAAAAAAAAAAAAACAGTGTAGAGGAAGTCACTGGAATTTTTGAAGGTGTTTGTATGAAGGTATTGGAAGTTTAGCGAGAATTCTGTAATAAGAATGACAGCGATGAAAACAGTATCACTTTCATAAGAGAGATAAAACAAAAAACAAGAGGCCGTAGTGGAAGTGATTGGAGTTTTTAGGGTGCTTGCATAATGCTGTTGACTTTTGAAATTGGCTGTTTGGTTTTATCAGTAGAGTATTGGAGAAAATTCGCTACTTTATAATAGAAGGGAAACATTTATTAAGCATGTAGCAGCAACAACAATGTGGACTTAAGTAAATATAAGTGGATATTAAACTGCAACTGAATTTTACTTTGTGTGTGTGTGTGTGTGTGTGTGTGTGTGTTCAAGTGCGTTGGTGTATAATATAAAACAATTTTCTTCACCAGCTGAAACAAATCTTATCCCACAAACCTCCGATATCCCACCCTGATTTCGCTGGACGTGGCGGTGATTAGCAGCCGCCGCCGCCGCCGCCGCCTGTCACGGGGCCGCCTGCCTCCAGTAATGGCCGTCCTGGTGACGTGTGCCGCCCCCAAGTCCCTGATTTCTGTTGCAGTGAGATCAAAATAATTACTTGATATATAGTTCCCTGTTCTTTCGCCGTAAAGGATTCATGCTTTACCTTGCTTTTAGTTGCAGTTTATTCTTTATTTACGAGGTGCTTCAGAACCATACGATTTTACGAAAGCTAAGTGACTGCTTCCACGGCTCACTCTATTTTTTAACGTGAAGCCCAGCCTGAATCAAGTGAACGATTTAATGCGCCTTGATTGCTTCCTCTCCACAATTACTTTCATGCATTCTTTTTCTGGAGTGGTTTACATCTTGCGTGAGTTGACTTCCACTCTTTTATGCCTCCAATAATGTCTTGTCTATTTATTCTATTTTTATTGTCTTTTCGTTTTTTTTTTTTCCTTAAGTCACTTCTGTATTTCTTTCTAGGAATACCACCTTCTCCTCCTCCTCCTCCTCCTCCTCCTCCTCCTCCTCCTTCTCTTTCTCCTTCTCCTTTTGCTTCTCATTCTCCTCCTCCTCCTCCTTCTCTTTCTCCTTCTCCTTCTCCTCTCCTTCTCCTTCTCCTCCTCCTCCTCCTTTTGCTTGAGTGAGAGAACGAAGATGACGATGATGATGATGGGAAAACCCGGCAGGAAGACTCACATCATGCAAGTTGATCAGAAAGGATTGACGGCACGGCGCGGCGGGGACGGAACCATCAGCTCCCCTACCAACTTGCCCCCAAAATACTCAACCCACAAGCAACACCTGTGCCTCTTAACCCCCAGCCAACCACAACCTGCTTCCTTCCTACATGCGCTTCCTAAAAGAATGGTTCCACTTCCCCTATCACCGCCATCACAACAACAACAACAGACTCTATACGGCCAGTGACCTTATTAGCAAAGCAGAACTTATTGCCACTACAAGGAAAAGAAGAATCACCAGAGCCTGTTGCTTTCTCTCATGTGTTTCCTGCGTACAAGACTGCTTCCACCTTTCCCATCACCACCACCACCACAACAACGGCAATAAATAATACACCAGCCATTGACTTTATCAACAAAACACCACTTATTGCCACTACAGGAAGAAGAAGGAGAAGAACAAAAACAGGAAAAAGAAGGGGAAAAAGAAGTAGTAGGAGTAGTAGTAATAATTGTAGTAGTAGTAGTAGTAGCAGTAGTAGTAGTAGTAGTAGTTGTAGTAGTAGAAGGGTAAAAAGAAAAAGAAAAGTAAAAGAGCAAGAACAAGAAAAAGTACAAGAACAAAAACAAGAACGAAACAAGAAATAGAAGCAGCAGGATCAAAAGAAAAAATAACAACAACAACAACAACAACAACAACAACAACAACAACAACAACAATAACAACAACAAAAACAACAACAACAACAAAAAGAGCGATTTAGCATTTATGTTTCCACCATCGTCATTGCTCTCTCTCTCTCTCTCTCTCTCTCTCTCTCTCTCAGTTAGGCAGCTGTAACTACAAAGAAAAGTGGAAAAGTTTACAGAGAGAGAGAGAGAGAGAGAGAGAGAGAGAGAGATGGAATACATGACTGGAATAAGAGAATAAGTTGGCTTGTCAGTAAATTACGTTTGTCATGCGAGGCTCGTCATGGTGGTCACCCGAGGGAGTGTAGCGGGTTAGCGGAGAGGCCCCGTGACCCGCCTGTTCCACGCCATTTGTCGCCACTAAAAGAGAGAGAGAGAGAAAAAAAAAAAATAAAGAGAAAAGATACATGGAAGGAGAGAGTGAGCGAGTGACTGAGTGAGGGAATGAAGATGATGTTGATTTTGATGGTTAGATGCACAGTCACTTCTACTAATGTTTAAGTGATTATTTATTTTTTTTATTTAAGCATGTTTTATTTTTCTAATATATATATATATATATATATATATATATATATATATATATATATATATATATATATATATATATATATATATATATATATATATATATATATATATATATATATATAGCACGTGTTTTGCTTTCATGGTGCGTAGGTACAGAACAGGCAGAGAAATGTATGGCTATTCTTCGTACTGATGCACAGGCGCTGGTCTTGTCATTGCTGTTGTTGTTGTTGTTGTTGTTGTTGTTGGTGGTGGTGGTGGTGGTAAGCAACACAAAAGGGTGAGAGACACTTATCAAGATACTTATCCTTCAATTTTTGGATAATACAATTGGCTCTTTAGGGACTAGAATCTCAGTGATCCTTTATTTTTCTTCCTTTTCGTTGCTCTTGGCTAGTGCTATAATAAATAAATAAATAGATAAACTTTCCGGAAATTACTGTCATGTTCTTGCCACCACAGCTTTCTTGCTTTCATGAACTGATTGATTCAAGGTCAGTGGAAGGATACTGGTGTCTGTAGCCGGTGTCAGCAACGTGCAGGAAGTGAAGAGAGCACTGCACTGGTCTGTCAGGGCTTGATGCTTTTATGGACCCGAGACTGATGGAACAAGCTAAGTTGATGACGAGATATTTGAAGAAATTTTGGCTGATACATTTATTTTATTTTTAATTGTCTGCTTTGTCTGGGCCATCCCGTGTGCGATTGCCGGCCTGGTGTGTAGATAGATAAAATAAATAGATAGATTTTTAGGTGTTTATTCAGCCCGCCATGTGACCTCTTGACGTGAGAAGAATACAATACTAGGTCAGTGACGCTCCGTTGCACAAAGATCACTTGAGTTAAAGTGAAGTGGAGTTGCTTGAATGGTGAGTGCGACTGTTGTGAGGCATTATGCATGTGTGCAACGTTATTCGCTCCTTTACATTCACATGCTTTGGCTTTATAAATATTCCCCCGCTTTGTTTACACACGAGATTTTACGAGGCAACCTGTGTGTGCACTTAACTGTTTCCCGCACCAAGAGCCCGGGCAGCGGCGGGGCACCAGGCGGCGGCACCAGGCGGGGGCACCACGGGGGTTTAAATGTAGGAATGATCAAACAGGAAGGTCGTGTGAAGAAACATTTCTGGGTATGTGGAGCAGGTGGGTCAATAAACCTTCACTGCTTTCCCGGAGGTGAACCCGCCGGCCTCAAACCGCCGAAGCAGGGGAGGTGAGGGGCTGGGAGGGGAGGGAAGGGGGAAGGAAAGGGAAGGGGAGTTGCTTGCCGGGGTCACGCGGCGAGGGGTAATACACGGAACAGTCATGCATCCTCAAGGTCGGGTCAGGCAGTCATCCTTCCGTAACGTACTGGTAGTGCTTCTTATCGATAGTTCGTATTAGCGCATTTCAGAGCGTTATGGTGCATTTTTCTTTTCTTCTTCGTATACTTCCGTGCCTTCAGTCTTTCAAGGTGATGTCTACAAAGCGCCACTCAGAAGAGGAGCTAAGTACAAGGAAGGAAGCTCGCTGGGAGGTCTTTGTTCTCCAAGGCTCAGTGACGCGCATGAACACCGATTATTGCAGACACACAGTGAGGAGCGGATGTACTTACTCATAACCCACAGGACAACATTCCCTTCGCCTCCTCGTCTCAACATTCTCTTCACCTCCTCGTCCTTTCTCCCTCCACACATCCAACCAACCGTGTTTCCCGCCACTGCTCCACTCACACCCATTACCGCCTGGCCAGCACACCACCACCAGCGACACGGCCCTCCCCACCTGGCCATCATTTACTCATCCTCGCTGCAAATAACCACATCCTCTTATTTACGTCACCGATAACTCTTGGCAATCAGTTGTAGTAATTGTACACTTTGTAGGAACGGGCGATACGCTGCTGCATCCCTGCCAGAGCCTTGAGGGAGAAGAAAACAAACCAGTCAGGTAATACGCCTTCAGGAAGAGGGAAGCATCTCTTACAGACTGAGATGGTGAGGACAATGAACGCAAGAACACAAAGCATAAAGTGAATATGTAGCTTTTGCTTTTGCCTTAAGTTCGCGATACGCTCAGTATGAGAGAACATCTTCACATTTTCTTGGTGAGTGATGTGGTGATGATAGACACGGTAAAAGCAAAAGCGCCCACAAGGAGGTATAAGTTGCAGTTGTTACATTATTTGTCAGTGTTTTGCTCAGGTTGCTGTATTCCTCCCTGTCTGCCTGTCCCGTGGCTGTCATCCATCAGTGTCCAGCGCACGTGACTGTTTAGAATGAGCCTGGAATTGAGGGAAAAAGAACAGTATGTACACAAAAGTATAGTGTGGACGTATGAACACACACACACACACACACACACACACACACACACAAAATTTCTCTCTCTCTCTCTCTCTCTCTCTCTCTCTCTCTCTCTCTCTCTCTCTCTCTCTCTCTCTCTCTCTCTCTCTCTCTCTCTCTCTCTCTCAGAAAAATATTATAACAGAACATAATTGGTCAGCCCTGGAAGACGCGCTCAGCTGACCTTCCGCAACTTGTCTTTCTCCCTCACGCCACACGACGGAAAAAAGTTAATTCTCTTCTCTCCATCCTCCTTTTTTGGCTCGCTATGTCGAGTACGCAACGCCGCTCGCAAGGTTAAGAATTTCGATACCACATTTTCAAACGTTCAGGCGTCTTATCTCTATTACTGCCAGACATTAGTTATTCAAGGGAGTTTTCATGTTTGTAGTGACAGTTCAACCAGGATTTTACATTAATGGGAAAAAAGAAGATACTGCAGAACCTGGCTGATTGTCTTTAGCTTTTGAAAAAAATAGGTGTTATAGGCGTTTCAATATACGAACCTATTGGCATATCAAAGCAGGAAAATCAACATAAGGGAAGGTGCAAGTTGTTAGACCTATACCTGACAGTACCTGATTAACCCTTTCAATGTGAATGGTACATGTTATCTTAGCAATCTTAGGCAATTTAACCCACTACAAATTAAAACCCCTTTCACTCCTATCTGGTACATCTTTCCTTAATTACTAACCACAGTGATACATATTTTCTTGCCCTACAACCACCTCCAAACATTGTATTTACCAAGAATTACAAAATCTAATCTTTTTATTTCCTTTCTTGTAGATGTTTATTTAGTGTTGTGAACTGTTACATACCGGAAGGAAAGGGTTACACTACAAGATATTGCATGACACCTTTTGCCGAGAGTGTAGTCTTTCAAAATGCTCATCTAAACTTACACAAGGCCATTATGTCAAGCTGAGAAGATGCTGTAGGGATCAAAGAGTTAATGAATAAATGAATGAATGAATGAATTGAGTGTCACGTGCATCTCTTGAAATGGTTAACTATTGGTGGACTCCTTGTGGTGTTTAGGTGACTGTATGATGACTATCTGTTATGTATATATGTCTGTGTGGCATATAGTACAGGTGAACATACTGGTGTGGGTTAATACAGGGAAGAAATAATGTTGTACCTGACTGTACTAGGTATAGCTCGGTGTGTGTGTGTGTGTGTGTGTGTGTGTGTGTGTGTGTGGCAGAAGTGTGCAAGGCGGGCTCATCGCGGCGTGAAGGAAAGAAGCCTTTTGTCCTTTCTCTTTTTGAGCAGTTCGGGGTTGGCGACTCCAGAACGGGCCAGAAGTGGTCGTGACGGAACTAATCTGCTGCCTTTTATTATGATTCACTTTATGCCTTCTCATAACACGCGCGTCGACTTCACAGTTTTATAGGCTCCTCAGTCCTGCTCATTTTTACATCCCTGAAGGTAACCATCGCCGCAGTCTTGGCAGGGAAGCACACCGTGTACTTACCGCTGATTTAGGTCTCACCTTTCCCGGGAACACATCAGCAGTCATCATCGCGCTTCGCCGTGCAAAAATTTTAATTTTTTTCCTTGCGTGTTTGCACCGGGCAGGTGAAGACGTGATGGTAGGCTTTGTCGTGTTTGAATTTCCTGTGTCTGGAAAAGAGAGAAAAAAATGTGGGGCTGGACATGTGATCGATCCTACGGTGGACTGACGCGTGAACACCACTGACAGGGGATTACTTGACATTCAATTGTGATATATATATATATATATATATATATATATATATATATATATATATATATATATATATATATATATATATATATATATATATATATATATCACACACACACACACACAAATGCATTAACACAATATTAGCCAGCTGCAGCGGGGTCACCGTGCCGGGCCACGGGCTCACCACTGCACCGATGACGGTGGTAAGGAGTGGTGCGCTGAGGCGGCCCATGGGTGATCATGATCCATGAAGATGCCAAGTTTTTCTCAGGGTGTGAGGGCGGGGCAGCCGCGATTTGGGCTCATCACCGAGAAATTAGATGCAGCCGTTACCTGGCCATGGGACGCCGCCCTCTTGTGTGCGGGGATGACTGCGGCGGAGAATGACGGTCAGGTTGGGAGTCTGCATTCACTGTGACATGGCGGTGAACCACTGCAGGAAAACTTTCAGGCAGGTCAGCAGGCAAAGACAGCGCCGCTCACGTTTTGGTGTTGATTGAGTTACACCCAATCTAGCAGAGGCGAGGGGGAATTCAGTGGAATGTTGATATTCTACATTACTTCCTTTTCTTAATGTTTCTTTGTATACAATCTTAACTTCCTTGGTAAAAGGAAGCCATTTGTTTGTACGAATGAACTGTCAAGCGACATCATCATTAATAAATCAGGTACTTGTGATTATGAAGATGAATGGTGTGGAAAAGAACGCCCCTCTCCCTCCTCCTCTGTACTCAGTGAAGAGACAATGAGAGGAGCCCGCCAGTGCCAGGCAGGCTGCTGCTGGCGTGGGGAGCGGGAATGGGCGCGGACGTGATCCTGTTGACAGCGCACACCCACCACGCCGAAAAAAAGGGACCGGAAAGAATAGGGGTGAGCAGGACGCCCTGCCTATGGCGCCTCCCCTCCTCTCTCCTATCCCCGCGCCCACAAGTGTTGGGTGAGCGGCGCAGTGGAGCTTCCGGTGAAGATCCTTTCCTTCTTTCCTTTTAAGACTTCCTAAAACACTCTCTGCTCGTGATTTTTTCTTTAATCACTCAAGTAGAAATCAACATCACACTAGACGGCGTTCGTATTTCATGATGCTTTTGTAATATCTCCTAGTGTCATTCCACCCTCCGTCCTGCCGCTGTCTGGACCGCCAGCACCCATAACCACCATCGCGGGCCGAGCGGCTCCACATCAATAAGCTTAAACTGACTGACGTCATCTCCTCGTGCTGGAGTGGTGTTCTGAATGTCAGTGAAGCAGAGAAGTGGTCGTGATGTGAACATGACTCTCTCCTTCTTTACGTGGAAACATTCCTTGAGTATGGTGGTGCATTATATACTTTCTTTCATAAATAAATGACAGAATTTTCGAGTTTGGCTCCAGCAGCACAGCCAGGATATATGTCAGACTTTATATATATATATATATATATATATATATATATATATATATATATATATATATATATATATATATATATATATATATATATATATATATATATATATATATATATATATATATATATATATATAGTCAGATTTTCATGGATATTTTTCTCATTTTAAACTATCATTGGAATCCTAGAAAAAAAAAAAAAACATTGAAAACCACAGTATTTCCCACTAGACGTTGTTAAAAGTAGTCGAAATATTGACGCCGAAACGTTGAAGAGCGTGACCTTGGGACTAGATTCTGAAACCTGCTCCGCAGTTCCACTACTTTCAAAAGGCTCCAGTTGAACCTACATCGGCTTTAGGGGTATCTTTTATGGTTCTAGTAACAAACTAACAAAATTTCTTCATTGTCAACAAGAGAAACAGTCTTGAGAGCCTGGCTAATAATCTCTGTGACCTTTGAAAATAGTCTTGGTGAGAGAGCAAATCGTTTCTGAATACCGGTTTTGGTGTGACGGTATGTGAGACAACGCTCAGCAGGGATGTTTCTTGTCGAGCAGTGCACACTGTCTCCAGCTGGTGCCACAATTAAGAAGCTTTTTAGGCTCATTCCCTCTAAGTTGAAACTGTGGACCTCTTGTTAAGTTTCTTCAGTACTTTCCGGCCATTACACCCTCAGCTCACCACGCCGCCAGCCTGCCTCCCGCTCCTCGCAGACCCTGGCAACAGAAGACTTAGTGTGTGTGTGTGTGTGTGTGTGTGTGTGTGTTGGTGCTTAGTCTGTTGTATGTGTACGTGTGCGTGTCTGCCTACATGTGTGTGTGTGTGTGTGTGTGTGTGTGTGTGTTTAAGAAATCAACAATCAACAGTAATTTCTTAGAACTGCCAGCCAAGTGTGTTCCAGTAACGTCATCTATTGTGTGTGTGTGTGTGTGTGTGTGTGTGTGTGTCATGTATCATATTCGTATTTGGTAGAAGATACGAAGGTAACGTAAGAATCTTAACACTTTCTTGCTACAGATATCGACACTTCTCTGTCACAACATGAGAATGACAGCTGGATCTTAATGTCTTGTTCATTCCTTGATTTGATGCGTGTACTGACATGGAACAAAGTTAGGGAAGATGAACAGCGTATGAATGTGTTCTTGCATTTGTCGTGGAGAGCTGAGTCATCACTTTGCTGCAGTTTTATTTCTTTAAGCCTGGGTTTTCATTTGTTTATCTATTTTTAATCTATTTTTTTATCTGGATTCCCCGCTCCTATCACTATATAGAAGGTGGCATCACTAATGGTCACAAGGATAATGCAATCAGACTTTTTCACTAAAGATTTGACATTTTGCACATTCATCACTCAATCAAGCCACTTATCCTTCAGTTTTGAATAATCCTTTCAGCTTTCTGTTTATGGTCTGGCACATCAGTGGGTATTTTTATTTATTTATTTTTTTTTTTTTGTCCTAGGCCAGTGTCCCTCTTACATAAAAAATCCAGTATGCTTAATGAAGGTCAAGTTGATCAGTATTGTAGTACTCTTTAATTTACTGAATAAAACAAATAACTTTAAACATTTTCTCACCTCATATCATCTGCAAGAGCACACTAAATACTAGAAAGGTAACATTAGGAACCAAGCAACTGCCTCAGGGTGACACTGTGATTACAAGACAATAAAGTGATGCTGTGTTTTAAAAGATATAAATCATCATCATTAGAGCTTGACTTGCGCCTCCATGGTGTGTGTGTGTGTGTGTGTGTGTGTGTGTGTGTGTGTGTAGGACCGCCACCACACTACCACAGCGACACAGTTACCTGACCCGCTCACTAGTTGGCGCCATATGGCCAACACAACACCCACTCATCTACACATCCCCGCACGCCCGCGCATCCACCTCCCCCTTCACTTCCTTTCTTAATGTTAACAACCGTCATCATAGTCATATCAGACACCTCCTTTCTCTCGTAACTCGTAACTTTCATCTTCGTTCATGCTTTCTTGCTTCCGAAATTGAAACTCTTTTCCTCCTCCTCCTCCTCCTCCTCCTCCTCCTCCATATATTATATCATTTGCTATTGTTTCTGTATCTCTTCAGTGATCTCTTCAATATGGTGTAAGACAATGACAGATAGATAAATGGCAAGTGAGCTTAGAAGATGAAAGGAGCTGCGGTGTGTGTGTGTGTGTGTGTGTGTGTGTGTGTGTGTGTGTGTGTGTGTGTGTTCATGTCACGCTACAACCCTCCAACAGTCTTCCTCTTTGTTGCCACCTTCTCTTCAGGATGCTAAGGAAATTGACACGAAACAAAAATTTGTGATGTAAGTTTCTCGTTAAGAACAACTATCGCTAACCAAAACCAGTGAACCGTGGGGCGTCAAGGCTCATTAATAAAGATCGCGTCACAGAGAGCTGGCATGCAGTGTCGGCAGAGGGGATGCAGGGAGGGACGTGCTTCATGCTGATTTCCCCCCCAGCCCGTTAGGAGGCAGTCACCATTACTGCCTTGATGAGATGCAGACACGGCGGTGGAGAATGGCGTGAAAAAAAAAGAATAAATAAATAAAAAAAAAAAAGACTTGTTATAGGGAAAAGTGATCTGAATTTTTGCTTTTTTTTTTAGTCTAGTCCATATACGTCTCGTTCCTGAAAGTTTGGATGGTCGAATTACAGTATTTCTTGGTGGCACTGGCGCGGAACAATATTCATCCGTATTCTGAAACACTCCCGCGCCCAGACTACTTTCAATAAGCTCTACTTGAAGTTACACTGCTTTTCAAGAATGTTTTTATGGTTCTAGTGACAGATTAACAAGATTTCTATATTATTAACAGGAGAAACACTCTTGAGAATTCGAATAATCATCTCTGTGGCCTTTGAAAATAGTCGTGGTGAGAGAGCAGTGTTTCAGAATATGGGTCCAAGTGTCGCCAGTAGCGGGTGGTGTCGTCTTCCCCTTGTCCTGGCGGTGGCGGTCACAGTGGTGTTGATGGCAGCTTAATGGCATCATGTCAGTGATTATTGACTACTCGATCATTCACGAAAGAATAGCCACTTCCGGTGGGACTCAACTTGGGATCAGGGAGCTCACCACTTCCGTGTGATGACCACTTGCCCACCGCCTCCCTTTGCTGAGGTGGGACTCAGAAAAGTAACTTTCGTAAACTCTTACACAGGTAATTGAGTGTGCTTGTCTTAAGAGGCACCTTTTCCAAAGAGAGAGAGAGAGAGAGAGAGAGAGAGAGAGAGAGAGAGAGAGAGAGAGAGAGAGAGAGAGAGAGAGAGAGAGAGAGAGAGCACTTGTTTTGACAAGGGCCAGCCTGGTATTGAATATCGAAGATAAATTTGAGACCCAATTTGCTAGAGGCCAGTGTTAATAAGTAAAAATCCATGTAAGATTATATTAAAAAAAAATGATAATACATAGTCATATTGAGACATCCACACCCGCATCCACATCCCCCCCCCAAAAAAAAAAAAAAAATAAATAAATAAATAAATAAATAAATAAAATAAAAAAACTGGATGTCTGAATTTGATTTTCGATAAAAGCTGTTTTCACCCGTATGTGTACACACACATCTGCATTTTCAGACATAAGATAAAGCTCCAATATGTTATAACTGGCAGACAGAAGTGTGTGTGTGTGTGTGTGTGTGTGTGTGTGTGTGTGTAGGGGGTGGCTAGAAAGTTAAAATAGTCTGTGCAAACTCAATTTTCTTTCTATAGTATTGCTAGAAGAAAGCGAAACATTTTATGGTAGACTTGTATAAATGAAGCTTGAAGACTGCATGTGTTGTATATGCATGTTTGTAAGTGTAGTGTTTCCAAACATTACTTTCTTATTGTTCTTATTAGACCTTTGTTAAGTGCGGCAAGGAATGCTGTGTAGAATGGTAATAGTTTAATTATTAAAGATTACAAGCGTTCATTCTTTTAGGTGTATACATTATCTTGAAATAAAAAAAAAATAAAAAAATCATCCTAAAGAGTGAAATAAGCGAGACTGCACAAATATCACCGTTTCCTTGGTTCTCCCATCGCTTTGCTGCGCTACTCTCGTATCCACACTGTCTCATACTTGGTGGCCACGTGTCGCTGCAGGTTGTGTATGTGGTAGATGGAGCCAGGGATGGGGCGGGAGTGCACCAGGCGGTAACCATAGTATTCCAGCCCCAGCAGGAGATGATACAGGCTCTCCAGGTCCTTGAAGTGATCGTCCGTGGCGTAGGGAAGGTGCAGGAGTAGTCTGATCTGAAGGGGAGAAAGTAGTAGTGGTGGTAGTGGTGGTGGTGGTGTTTGTGGTGATGGAAGTAGTAGTAGTAGTAGCAGTAGTAGTAGTAGTAGTAGTAGTAAGAGGAGGAAGATGAGGGTTGCAGTAGGAGTAGAAAGAAGAAAGGGAAGATAAGTAGTAGGAGGAGGAGGAGGAGGGTTGAAACTATTGCAGGTGTGTGTGTGTGTGTGTGTGTGTGTGTGTGTGTGTGTGTGTGTGTGTGTTGGTACTGGTGCGAGCTGAAACTATGTTTGTAGTACGTACAGGCTGAGTGATTAGACCGACTTGTAAACAGATCGACATGTTAAGTGGCATGTCTTTGTAAATATACTCAATACACAGACCTCTTGACTCACCCACTCACTCAGTTCCACCCTCCCTCCCTGACTCACTCACTCACTCACTCACTCACTCGTCCACTCTTATACTACTATGGTCATCATTTGATATCATTTATAACTGCAGAAAACTATTTGCATGGACACGAAGGAAAGAAAGAGAAAACAGAAGCCTAATTCCACTTTTCCCAGCAACAAAAACCTTTCAGGGAGACTATGACAAATAAATAACCCTAGAAAAAGTGTAGTTTAACATGATGAGAAATGGCTGAGGTAATGAAAGGGCTCTGTAGTGAATTACTGGACACCTTAATGTAATCAGTGGAGTGGCTAAGACAGCTAAGTGTTGCCTCCCACCTGCTACTTAGGCCGCTCTGTCTCCTCGTGTTTACCTGCTTGACGTGGGTGTACGCCTCGTAGCCTGACAGGTAGAGGGTCTTCAGGAAGGTCCATTCGCTGCCTCGCGTGGTGGTCTTTACGTAATGGATGGGCTTCCACTGTAGAAATACATAATTTTTCTAACAGTACTGAGTAAGACAAGTGAGACTCCCTCCTGATATATATATATATATATATATATATATATATATATATATATATATATATATATATATATATATATATATATATATATATATATATATATATATATATATATATATATATATATATATACACACACGACACTGCGTTTCAAGTATCCATCAGTCTGTTATTCGTGTTGCTCTGCGCATGGGAAACACGTCTGAGTCTCACTACACACACACACACACACACACACACAAAGGAGCGAGTGTGATTGTCCATTACTTCCCCCAAGAATCACGTAAGGAACTAAAAATAAACACAAAATTCAAAGTGCACGTAATGTTTTTCCCATTGTTTTACTTTCCCTGAAGCCGACACAAAGATCAAAGGATTACAAAGGATAACACGCAGCAGCAGACCCTTTGATCCTTTCTAGATGGTTTGATAATACGGTTCCACTGCCTCTGTTTGTAATGGAGATTGGGGAAACAGAGTGAGAGGCTCAGGATCTGTATTTTGAGACACTTGGGACTCATAAGAATCGCTTACAGAGGCCGAATAAAATTAATCATATTTGCTTCTCGTGGATGTTTTCTCATTAATCGTTATTAAACTATAATAAATTCATCAAAATAAATTCGTGAAAGTTAAAATAATCAGAATATGTTAAAAATTACTTACATAAGACGTCGTAACACTTGAGAATACGTCCCAGTATAATACGCTAGTCTGTGCACACTGGCACCTGGGAATATAGAGCGATGCAGTGGAATGTTTGGAATCATTATTTTGAAACACTCATGACTCTCATAATAACTATTTGCAAAGGCCACAGTGATGATGGAGAATACTTGTTAAACTGCTAGTAGAATCATAAAAAAAAAAAAAAAAAAGAAAACCTGAAAACTTCAACAACTTCAACTACACTACGGCATGTTAAATGTGATCGAGATAAGACATGTAAGTGTTTGAGAATCATAAAAACTCCCCTGAAAACCCCCAACAACTTCCACTACAGCAAACTTGAATCGATTATTTCTTGTTCCAGCCTGATTAGTTACCCTGAGAATTTTGCGTACGTCACCTTTGTTGTATAGGGAATATAACAAAGGTGACGTAAGCAAATTTCTCAGAATCAGTAATCATGAAACAATCAGTTGAAGCTTGAAAAGTCAGATTTAAAAAAGAAATAGTAAGGCATTGGTTCTCAAATAGAGTAAATGAATGGAATGGAGTCTGCAATGAGGTTGATAATGTTGAGTCATTAGGGAGCTTTAAAGGAAGGTTACACACGTTCATGGATGAGGATGATAGGTAGAAATAGGTAGATATGCTTCGTACAGGGATTGCCACATGTGGACCTGTTGGCTTCATACAACCTATCTTACTTTCTGATGTTTCATAAGTTAAAAGTTTTTGCGATATGACGCCGAAGTGTTTGAGACAACGATCTTGGTAAAAAGCAAGATCTTAGTAGCATCTCAGAGAAAGGCAATCCAGTTTAAAGGCTCATGACTAAACTATCTTTTCTTAACTAACCATGTATGTGAGGAGATCGAGGAAGCCGTCCAGGGTGTAGTTGTTGAGGCTAGGGGAGACGGTGAGCTCCAGCGGGTACAGGTACACGTTAGGCTTGAGGCGCGAATAGCTGTATTCCGTATTGGCCATGAGCAGGTGAACACGACACCCGCGCTGCCCCATCTGCCGAGTGTCATGTTGATGTTAGTGTGTAATGTGCTGTAGGGTGAAGGCTCTTGTGATTCAGTTTGGGATTAGTGCTGAAAAGGTAAGTTTAAGTTGTATTCTAAGTTGTTGGTAATGTGTTCTCGTCTAGGTTAGGTGTGATAATTAATGTTCAGGTGTCCAGGCACAATGTAGTGTCTCCTGTAGGGCAATTTCAAGATAGAGATGACTTTACAGACCGTTGCTATAGGGAAGTCGTATGTGAATTATTGCATTTCCATATTTTCATATAAACACTACTGTTGCTGGTCCTCCTCCTCCTCCTCCTCCTCCTCCTCCTCCTCCTCCTCCTCCTCCTCCTTCTCCTCCTCCTACCACCACCATCACCACCACACAACACGCCTCCCCTTCCCTCACCCGGCACTCACCACAGTCTCAAACTTGATGTCGTTGCGGTTGATGCCGAAGGAGTAGATGCGACAGGATTCCTGCGTCGGGGTCTCGGGAAGGGCATCCAGGCAGATGTAGGTGCCCTCGTGGCCTGAGATCTGAGACACACACACACACACACACACACACACACACACACACACACACACACACACACACACACACACACACACACACACACACACATAGAAAATAGTAATTACTTATAGAAGTTTGAATACGTAATCAGTTTCTTCGTTTACGTCGTACTGGAGTTATTTATTTATTTATTTATTTTTAGAGAACAACATTATAATGCTATATTTAATTAACCGTTTATGTATATTCAACTTTCATCATGCAGATTTTTTCCTAATACTCCCCCACCAACACCTAGACACACACACACACACTCACACACACACACACACACACACACACACACACACACACACACACACACACACACACACACACAACAGATAGATTTATTGACTACAAGCTGAATACATATTTATAAATTACTTCAGCAAATAGGTCTATATAATGATACCCATTATTACATACACATTAGCTAGCTGTAGTCTAAGAACATTAGTTACACCGCAACACACACCCACCACCCACACCCACCCACACCTCAGACTCACCATGCGATCTTCCGTCTCCAGCACAGAGGAGCCCGGGATGACCTGAGAGTTGGAGCAGTTGACGGTGGTGACTGTGATGAAGTCGAATAGGTCTTCAATACTGGACAGGAGGTAAGATGGGCGAGTCCTAAAGGAGATGGTGGCTGTTTGTGGCTGCCTGAGGGGGTGAAAGGAGGAAGGTGAGTGTGTATGCTGATGTAAATGTCTGTTAATAATTGGTATGGTGTTATTTAGTTCATGCAAGTGATTACCTGATAGAGGGTAACATGGATCAGGAAGTGAGTGGTTCTCATGTTGAATGCCCTGTGAAGAAACGTGCTTTTAATAGTGATCCTTATACGTAGATGGCAAAGTGGAGGGATTATTTTATTATTTTTTTTTTTTAACGAGAGAGATCAGCCAAGGGGAAAGAAAGGATAACATGTCCACTCAAATGGAGAACCGAAAAAAAAATGCAGTTTATTTTTTGAAGTGTCTTGATACTCCCGTCAGTGATACGTACGCGCTCCCGAGTCTTGTAGGGCACGGTAGCATTTATCAGCATACCCTCCAGCAATGTGGCGTGTGTATTGGTCAGGTGTTTCAAGGAGTCCTAACCCTTTGACCGGTATTTGGTACATCTTTCCCTAATTACTAATCACTCTGAGACATCTTCACTTGTTAAGTAGCCTCTAATCTGTAAACCCAGTATAAAATTCAAAATCTTTTCCTTTTAATCCCCTTCTTTCATGGAGCTGCTTATAAAGACCACTTCTGGTGCTATTAATTGTTTCGTATCGCAGTCAAAGTGCTAAGCTTCCTTGGGTGTAGGTGTAAGTGCCACTCACCTGAACAGCAGCACAGTGGCCAGGACAGATTAAGCCAGCAGGGAGCAGCACAGCACTACCACGGCCACCACCCGGCACTCAACCCCTGCCCTGCTGTGCTTCCCTTGCATGTCCTTGGTGTGACAGGGCGATGTAGTGCTGCTGTTCCTCCAGGTCGTCGCCGCCTTCCTCCACGCGCCAGCACTCCGCCACGCAGGGATTATTGCTCATTTTTCCTCATCCGCCGACACCCGCTGTTTTGTTCACTTTTTCCTGGAGGACACTGCTGCATCACACACACACACACACACACGCACACACACACACACACACAGACACACGTCTATCCATCCGTCCATCTATCTGTCTGTCTGTCTGTCTGTCTGGCTGGCTGGCTGGCTGGCTGGCTGTCTATCTATCTATCTATGTATCTATCTATATACTAATCTATTTGATCTGCCTGCTGTGTCATTATTATTACAAAGTAAACGCGTGTTTCATATTGTAATTATGGTGATAATGTTATTCATGCTTTTAATGTTTCAGGTACATAAACAGTACCTTGTTGCTGTCAAATTTATCTTCATAACATCCACAGTATTATTAAAGTGAGAAAATCCTGTGCTGTAGGAATCTATCTTCAACAAACAAAATGTCGTTTTGCCTTCCCCGCGCTAATGTATGAGTGTTCTCCTCTTTTGTCCTGGTGTGTCATCCAATCAGTGCGTAGGAAACCTTCACACAGTTTCAGAGTGAGTCACTGCACATTGGCGTTGCCTTATCACCTGGCCAGTGTTATCAAGGTGTGATGAATCCCGGTGAAGGGCGAGCAAAGACACAAGATAATGACAATAGCTTGCCTTTACCAGCATGAGGTGAAGAAACAACCCATTCCTGACATTGCATCCCGTCTCATTCTCTTCTGGAACCAATAATATTAACTTATGACATGTGTTGTCTGTATGAAGGGAACGTATTCCTGATTCAGATATTATGAACTAATGCATCACTACATTGCAGATGTGAAACGTTGCCTGAGTGAATGCAGTTCGTTGCAGCTGTGGTGAAATGTAAATTGTCACAAAAAAAACAACAAAACTCATCACTGCGGTTGTAAGACGAAAACATCAGCATTATTTTATTCTATTTTATTTTTTCGGGTAACGTTACAAAGTTGAGGCCTATTTTTCATTTACGCAAAGAACTACGATCTAAAAAGAAAATATTCGTGTCATTTGAACCATTGCGCATCGGTCAAGTACGGAGCAGCTTCGAAACAGGGAACCGAAGCAGTGCGATTCCCCCCTGAGGCAGTCTGGTGCTATGCGTGGTGGTGTTTGTACTTGTTGGATGTGTACTGCCTTGAACACCAATTGCGGTCAAGGTGGAGCGGGACTGGCAAAGCACTACTCAAAGCCTGCTCCCAAGGGGCCACCAGGCGTGTGGAACAGATAACGAGCGTGCTAAGGACACATATTCTTAAGTTCTGGTGACACCGCTGGGCAGAGAAAGTGTTGTCACATCGCCATATATATAACAGTATTTTATTCAATCCGTTTAGTATTTTAGAAAATTGTATAGCTACTGCTCTTCTTCAGTCTTATTAATTAAAGTAGCACAGACCTGGTACGTGTATACTGTATTGTAGTGGTACTGATGTGGGCATGCGCGCTGCTACAGAGGCTGGGCACTGGCGCACCCTCAAGGTCATTCAGGCTGCGGCCTGCTGCAAGGAATAACTTATTTTCGTTTTTACCTGTTTTGCTGTTCATTCTTGTCTGTTTGCCCTCTGTTTGTTAAGAAGGCCATTAAACATAAAATATAAGGGCTGTATAGTGAAACATTACATGTATAACAGAAGGTGAACACTATTCCACGACATGATTATATAAAGACGTATAAAGTTGCTATGTAACCCAGACGGAGTTTCAGCTCTGCTTCACAAATAGCTTGGCACTATAATATGCCGCTAAATCTATTTATAGACACAATCTCACCTAGGCCTAGTGACCTTGAACAGTTGCTAGGGAAGGCTGAATCGGGAAGTCTGATGCTCCTAAATGTCAGGCAGCGAGTAGAGTTTAGTGTGACACCGGCGGGGCAGGGTTGCGCTGGAGGCGGCGTGTGGCTTCCCCACACCTCCTTACCTGGTTGCAAAACGCCAAGGTGGGCCGCGGAGTTTCGCAGGACTCTCTGGTGGTGACAAAGAGAGCTGAGATCATAACTTCCTGTATTATTCTGGGAATGAATCAAAGGAGATCGCCATGGCGCCGGTAGATGACGGTACTAATTTATGGAGCCATGGCATTTATCCTTGAGGGCGCGAAGCTGTTGGGAAGTGAGGGTGAGCTGGTAAGGAATGTGCTCAACCGGAGTGCAGATGAAGGGAAGGCGGACTGAGGCTGGCAGACCACTGAAAATGTAATCAAATATACTTTTTTCAGTTTGTTTAAAAATACGACTAGCCTGCCGTTCTCTTGCATTCAGTTATATTCGCTGCAATATTCACGACATACTGTGTTTTGTAAAATAACATTACTAAACGCTGCCGTGCTGTTCATCCTGAGTGCAGAGTGTTTGTGACTGACACGAGCAGTGAATGACAGAAACAGGAGCATTTTGGTGAACAAACTTTGATGACCGTGTCCAGCCCTCATGGCCCCTCCACGTGTGCCTCAGGCTGGCAATGGGGGCACCTCCTTCACTGTGGCCTTCACTGCACCCACTAAACGCCCTGGTATATCCACTGGGGGGCACAAACGGCCCAGCAGGAACCCACCTCAAAGCAGGATAACGCCTAGAGTCACCTCTGTAAAAAAGCAGTCAGTGGGCGTGAACCTGAAGGGGCCTCGACAAGGGGAGCGCGACGGAAGCAGGACCGAGAATGTGGCGTTTGACCCTGGGGGAGGCGGCGCTGCAGCAGGGGCGGTGGGGGAGGAAGTACCAAGACGCCCCAGGATACGCCCCGCCCCGCCCCTCCCCAAACCTGAACCGAAGATAGTGAAGCCCAAAGGGAAGATGACGCAGAAGGAGTTCGAGCCAGAGGGTGAGTACTCTTTAGCTGTCAATTATTTATTTATTTATCTATTTATTTATCTATTTATTATTTTCTTTATTAATTTTTATTTTACTTTTACCTATTCTTAATTTTATTTCTTATTTGTATTGTCTGTCTTTTAATAGTTGTTTGAGCTTACATTGTCCTTTGCCTCCTAAGAAAAAAAAGAGGGTTATAAATAGAACATCAATGTTTATTTAATGCCTTGAGTTAGTAATGACTAGTTGTGTCCCAGAAAAGAAGCAGGTCTATCTTGCCCTTGAAGTCTTTCTGTTGATGCCCGTCAAATCAACCTCAGCCCGCCGTAGAGCGAACAGTTATTTATGCCCCAGTAGAGTAAGTGTTGCTCGCCGCGGTGTTCATTCATCTAAGCGCGGGATCGATATGAGACTGAATAAGTAATTTGCGTGAAGTTCTAAATCGCTTGACGACAGAGCAGCCTTGGGAACAGCTTGAACACACGACACCACCACCACCACCATAATACCACTGCTGCCACCCCACCGCCGCCATTGTATCACCACCATCACCACTTCAACTGCCACCACCACCACAACATTATCGTCATCATCATCGTCATCATGCTCACCAGCTTCACCACCACTATCACCATCACCACTGCCATCATCATCGTCATCATTACATTTCCGCCACCGTTTCTATTTACCAATATCATATCTTCACACCACCACCACCACCACCACTACCCACGTGGCCAGCGCCTTTCAAGTGTGATGCACATTTAGAGCTTGAATGAATCTTGTATATCGGTAGTAAATACATAATTTCCAGAAGAGAAATTCAAGTCGGGTGTGAAAGAAGATCATTCATGGTGAATTCAAGAAGCGACGGCGGTAATCACGGGTTAATTGACTGGCGCAGGTGTGGCAGGTAACACATGTGGCGTAGAGGTAGCAGCAGCACTGATTTGCAGGGGGAGAAATGGCGATCCATGTTGAAATAAGTTAAAATAATTAATTTATTATTACTTACCTTGTGCGTGTATCAAAGACTGACGTTCACGATCATGCACCTTTTACGTGACTCATTTGCATATTCCTCTGATTTAGCCTTAACAGACTCAAGCCAGGCGTGCCGTGGCACGACAGAAGGGTCGCACAGTCCAAACAGGGAGGCTTCACCCTGACGCACGTGCCCCGCCACCTACTTCTCATCCCATACCATAAAACCTGAAATCCTTGCCCACACTGACCTGAGGCAGCTCGCGCCACTGAAGTCAGTCACGGAGCAGGACACTCTGAATCAGTCCGTTGCTGCACACAATGCTCTGTTCCACACCTATCACAGTTTTGTCGCCTAGCAGTCACCGATCGGGGGTTCAGCGTTTAATGATCCCGCATGTGGAATAGACACGCGCTGCTTAGCGATATTGCGTGACAGGGAAAGCAAATGATGCACATTGATTCTCCTTATCGCACGAGTCTGGGTATTTTAAAGCTGCTGTCCATCACGGGTTATTATGGTTGGGAGACCCTGAAAGCAGGGCCGCCGCAGGGCTGCCATGACAGCGTTATCTACCTATCTCTGTGACCTTACCGCGTCGCTTGTGGCTTGGTGGGAGGGGAGTGGAGGGAGGAGGGGAGGGACAGGCCGGTCTGGGAGTGTGTGGCAGCCGCATCCGTCGCCAGGCAACACAGAAGACTGGCGCCGCCACAACACAAGGTGGGAAGGGGAACTGGTGACGCTTCCATGCACCGCTGAGTGTTGGCGAGGCGACCATGACTAATAATGTGTCGCTACGGAGCGTGGTACAGCTACACACACACCTGGGCAAACGGCTAACTGTTGATCTGGCCACACTACTGTTAGCCCCTCCTGCCTCTGACGCCTCATTACCTCACTGACCAGACTGCCATACACACACTGCAAGACGTTCCCATATTATTTTCTCTCTCTCTCTCTCTCTCTCTCTCTCTCTCTCTCTCTCTCTCTCTCTCTCTCTCTCTCTCTCTCTCTCTCTCTCTCTCTCTCTCTCTCACACACACACACACACACACACACACACACACACACACATAAACCTTATAAATGAAAAATATAATTGTATTGCGACTGCAACATTCCGGGAACCTTGTGTTGCTGCATTAACTGTTCTGTCGTGGAAGGCTCGAGCACAGCTGTAGGCGAGGATGATTTGCATTCACCACACCCACATTTTGTTTCCTTTCAAAGGTCTCGTCAGTTTGCAGCCTCAAGAACATTTATTTTTCTTTCAAATCATGTGAAGGAGGCTGAAAATCGTGAGTTTTGAAGACATAGAAAGGAGGAGGAGGAGGAGGAGGAGGAGGAGAGGTAAGTGAGGAAAGGTGAGGGGATGGAGACAGGGGTAGTTAAGACCACCTGCACACAATTAAAAATATATTTTCATTTTGTTGCTGGTTCACATCTGCTGTCTGTATTGTAGGGAAGGGCAACAAACAATAATGCTGCAAAGATTTACACAGCATATTATACCATAAGAGAGGGAAAACCATCCCCTAAAATTGAAGTTTTGTGACTCGAGACACCTGTGACTCCCCTTAAGGTGAGGGGACTGCCTTGCTCCGGAGGGTGGGCGGAGAGAAGGTGAGGGGGAGAAAGAGGTGAGGGGAACCGGAGGGGCAGCGAGGCTGTGCCGCCGCCTCTCGCTCCGCCGGGACAGTTTCCGCAGCGCATCGTGACAGTGATCAGGACTGGGACACTTTTGAACAGTGACTGAACCACCTCAACACCTGTGTCGGTGAGGCGTGAAGGTAAGCCTGGAGGCGGCGAGGAGATACGTGGCGGCCTTTGTCATGTGACGGGAAATAGTAAAGGTTTCCGCGTACAGTATGTGGGTGAGCGGTGCCTGCAACAGTCACGCACCGCAGACCTGTCTCCACGGGACTGTAAGCCGTGGGTAGAGGCGATGACCCGTCACACACTCCGCATTGCCTGTCCTGTCACCCATTCCGTTATAACTTGTTTCTTCTCCCCTGGCGAGCGGCCTCGTGGGTGAGCGAGGGGCTGAGGGTCGCTTGGGAACTCTATGGTGTTATCGATTCGGCGTGTGTCTGATTGGGGAGCACAGTGTCATGCGGGCCGCGAGCACTGGACTTACTTCCCCGACACCCCGGAGCACATGGCGACGGTGGTGCGTGGAGGCGAGGGCTGGCTGCTGACGGGGCTGCTGACGGGACTGTTGGTCCGTCTGGTGGTGTTTGAATCAGGATGACGATGATAGTGATGATTTTAATTTGTGTATTAGGATTTGTTTTTGTTGTCCTTCTTCTTCTTCTTCTTCTTCTTCTTCTTCTTCTTCTTCTTCTTCTTCTTCTTCTTCTTCTTCTTCTTCTTCTTCTTCTTCTTCTTCTTCTTCTTCTTCTTCTTCTTCTTCTTCTTCTTCTTCTTCTTCTTCTTCTTCTTCTTCTTCTTCTTCTTCTTCTTCTTCTTCTTCTTCTTCTTCTTCTTCTTCTTCTTCTTCTTCTTCTTCTTCTTCTTCTTCTTCTTCTTCTTCTTCTTCTTCTTCTTCTTCTTCTTCTTCTTCTTCTTCTTCTTCTTCTTCTTCTTCTTCTTCTTCTTCTTCTTCTTCTTCTTCTTCTTCTTCTTCTTCTTCTTCTTCTTCTTCTTCTTCTTCTTCTTCTTCTTCTTCTTCTTCTTCTTCTTCTTCTTCTTCTTCTTCTTCTCTTGTATTGTAGAAGTAGTAGTAGCATTAGCAGCAGTAGTAGCAGCAGCAACAGTAGTAGTAGTAGTAGTAGTAGTACTAGTAGTAACAGTACCAGTAGAATTGCTATCATGAGGAGTCTTAGAGATAATTGGCTGTAACAATATTTTAAATGTAACTACCATCAAGAATAATGAAGGAAGGGGTGACTCAGTAATAGAAAAATACCCTTGTCTTTAATTTGCTGGAAACCGTATGTGTATGTGTGTGTGTGTGTGTGTGAGAGAGAGAGAGAGAGAGAGAGAGAGAGAGAGAGAGAGAGAGAGAGAGAGAGAGAGAGAGAGAGGTCATGATCACAGTAAGGGGACGCGGACCCGTTCTCTGTTCACTGTTTTTCATACAATTAGCGTGCCGGGGTTTCTTCCTTTGTTCAGGCGGTACACCAGAAGCGACGTGATCCTCTGAGGTGTTCTCGCCCTTGGAATCATTAATCACTTCCCTCCTTCATTTCACGTGTGTTGACTCCAGGTACTGGCAATCCTTCCGTTGGCAGGGTCTTGACCCACTTGGTTGCAGCGCCAGGGAAGGTCGAGGCGGTGGTGTCTTGAGGTTCTGAACGTGTCTCATCGATCCGTGACCATAACGACTCCTTACAGACACGCTAACCCTCATTCGAGCTTCCCTACCTGAAGAGCGCCGCGCACGTACTGGCGAGAGAGAGAGAGAGAGAGAGAGAGAGAGAGAGAGAGAGAGAGAGAGAGAGAGAGAGAGAGAGAGAGAGAGAGAGAATCACACAACCACACGTCCCACCTCCCCCTCGTCTTGTATCTTTTTATGTGACCGACTGTCTGTCTTGCACTAGCTGTTATCTTCCTGTATATCCTTTCCTTTCTTCTCCTCTCTTCCTTTCTCTTCTAATCTTCTGCAGAAAGTTCCGTGTCTGTTTTCTATATCTTGTCTTTACAGTTGTCTCTTATCCAGACATTTCATCTCTTCTTATGCCTCCCTTGTCTTCTCCCGTTTCTATTCAAAGTCCTCATTATTCTGTCCATATGCCGCTTTACTAGTTGATACAATACTCTACGATACTTACGAAATCCCTTATTGAATTTGTCTACAGCTCTACAGGGTATGCACTTGCTAATTGCTCAAATTTATCACGACTTTACAACACGCTAGTTAACCAGACGTAGATAACGCTCACCCACGCAAACTTGCTGTAACACCCTGTAGCCCTCAGGAAGCTTGCTATTGAGTTTAGATACAGTTGTGGAGTTTCTGCTTGCCAATTATTGGTGTTCAGTAAAGTTATCGCATTGCCGGTCTCTGCAACATACACGCATAGCCTCCAGTATTTATAGAGACACTAAAAGGAGGGTACGTGTATGCTACATCTGATAGAGATCTCCAAGGCTTGTGTGAATCTTAATAGCGCATACACACACACATACACAATAAAGGCGGTCACCCATCCAAGTACAAACCAAACCCACCGTTGCTTAACCTCACACACTGCACACACACACACACACACACACACACACACACACACAGAGAGAGAGAGAGAGAGAGAGAGAGAGAGAGAGAGAGAGAGAGAGAGAGAGAGAGAGAGAGAGAGAGAGAGAGAGAGAGAGAGAGAGAGACTGTAACTGGCTAGGGAATTAAAGGACACGAACCCTCGCCCTGACAGGAGGACCAGCGCTTTGTAAAATGTCTCGCAACTCAGGCCACACTAAATTGTTGTTTTCGTGTAGCGATATTACTTTGTGTGGAAAGGATTCTCATTGAGTTTTATGGGGGAAGGATTCACATTAAGTTTTCCACATTTCCAGCATTGTTATCCGAATTTTTTGTGTTATGCCTTGTAAGAGAAGGAGACAGCGTGTGTGTGAAATGTGTATATAGCAGATATATATATATATATATATATATAGAGAGAGAGAGAGAGAGAGAGAGAGAGAGAGAGAGAGAGAGAGAGAGAGAGAGAGAGAGAGAGAGAGAGAGAGAGAGAGAGAGAGAGAGAGAGAGAGAGAGAGAGAGAGAGAGAGAGAGAGAGAGAGAGAGAGAGAGAGAGAGAG
>NC_087152.1:25489254-25491754 GCF_035594125.1 Scylla paramamosain | reverse complement strand
CCCTAGATCTCTGAGTTCATCAACAAATTGTATTACTTTACTTTGCACTTTTCAGACGCGTTGGTTTTGGTATTCAGGAAGTGAAAACCAATGTGTTGTTGCCTTCCCGTTTTCAGTTTCCGTTTTCTTTTTTTCTCGTTCCTCGTAATACTCTTGCCTTGACTTCGACTTCTCTCTTCTTTTTTCTTGTCGTCGTCTTCCGTTCTCTCGTCTGCAGTCTCTGTTTTGTCTCCTTTCTTTGTCTCATCCTTGTTTCCTCTTCGTTTCATCGTCCTGTTTAATTTTTCTCTTCCTTTTCTTCTCTCTCCTTGTCTTCTTATTTTTTTTTCCATTTGAGTTTTCCCCGTTTATTTTCTCGATCTATCCTTCCCTTCCCCCCTTTCTGTTTCTTTTCTTTTCCTTAATTCCCTCTTTTCTGTTTCTTCCTTCCACCTTTCCTTTTCTTCCATTTCTCTTTATCTGTCTCACTTTCATATTTGTTCTTCTTCCCTTTCCTCGTCTCATTTCCTTTTCCTTTTTCTTTATCTCTCTCCATCTTCATTCCTTCTTTCGTTTTTTTTTCCTTCCTCGTTACCTCATCCTTTCTCGTCCTTTCCTTTCCTTTAATATTCCTTCTTTTCTTCCTTCCCCGCCCCTTCATATTTCTCGTCCACCCTCGTTACCATTTCCTCATCCTTCACCTCGTCCTCCTTGCTCTTCCGCCTCTCGTTGCCTCATCGACACGAGGTCATCGCAAAAACTATGACATTCTTGCTCCTCCTCCAGCCTCTCGCCTTTCCTCTAAGAAGCTTTACTCCCAGAATACAAGGGGGATCTTTTACATCTCTCTCTCTCTCTCTCTCTCTCTCTCTCTCTCTCTCTCTCTCTCTCTCTCTCTCTCTCTCTCTCTCTCTCTCTCTCTCTCTCTCTCTCTCTCTTCTCCATTCTCATTCGTCTTAATCTTCTCTCTCTCTCTCTTTCTCTCTCTCTCTCTCTCTCTCTCTCTCTCTCTCTCTCTCTCTCTCTCTCTCTCTCTCTCTCTCTCTCTCTCTCTCTCTCTCTCTCTCTCTCTCTCTCTCTCTCTCTCTCTCTCTCTCTCTCTCTCTCTCTCTCTCTCTCTCTCTCTCTCTCATCATCTTCTTTTCACTTTTTTCTTCCTCCTCGCGTCTCCTTTCCTTTCCAATCCATTTTTCTCGTCTTGTCACCCAAATTTCACCTTTCATCTCGTTTCCTGTCCTTTGCGCACTATCCTTTCCTCTCTTTCTTTTACTCCTCTCTCTCTCTCTCCCTATTCATTCTCTCCTCTTCTCTCCTCTTTCATATACTCTTCTTTCGCCATTCTTTCCCTCCTCGCCTCTCATTCTTCTACTCTTCTCTCTCTCTTTTTCCATTATATCCTTTACCCTTCTCCATTTCAACCGTCACACAGCCTCGCATTTCGTCCCCCTTGTCAGCTACCACTGCCAGCCTCCCCTGACCCACTAACACAATGGAGTTATTGGTGTCGACTGCAGCCTTTAAGGAACGAAACCTAAACCTTTGTCCGATCTTTTGATCTTCTGGCACCGACCGCGAAGGGAAGGCTTACTCCCACACAAATCCTCGCGTCCTTCTTATTTTATTTTTTGCAGTTTTGCACGCATATGGCATTGGGTTAGTAGTATTGGGCTGTAGTATGGAATGGGTGGTGTAGGTGTGGTGGAGAACAGGGTTTATTTAGTGGCTTTGTGTGGAAAAAAGCTGCGCCGTTTAGGTTGGAAAGTGAAAGGCTAATTATTTGTTCATCTATTTACTTTTTATTTGTTTATTTATTTATTTTTTTAAGGTAATGTTAGTTTACGTGTTCTTTTGAGGAATGTGGGTTCTGAGTTATGCAGAGTGAATGGAAACTTTTACTGTGTGGCAGGGAAATGGATTGTAGAGGTAATAATAGTAATAATAATAGTACTTTTAGTTTTAGTAGTTGTATTAGTAGTAGTAGCAGCAGCAGTAGTAGTAGTAGTAGTAGTAGTAGTAGTAGTAGTAGTAGTAGTAGTAGCAGTAGAAGTAGTAGTGGTTGCTATTGTTGTTATAACATAGTAGCAATATTAGTAGTAGTAATAATAGTGGTAATAACAGCAGTAGTACTCGTAACAGCACCACCACTAGAGACACTGATCGCCTTACAGAAATATAACACCACACACTTGCACGCCGTAAAACAGAAAAAGGCGATGCTAATATTTTAATATTCGCTGACGTCCCAAGATGAGTTTCAGCGAAAGCAATTATTGGAAATTCCTGGGAGCGAAATTTTAGGGCCATGAATCACTTGTTGGCAGCGAGCTGAGACGGGCGTGCGGTGGGCGTGAGGGCGTGCAGGCGTGACTCTATCCATTTGGCTCAATTTCCTTTGAGGTCTGCTATATTCGTACGAGTAAGAGAAGACTTAGACTCACTAAAGCTTCTGTGGATCTTGAGTAGGTGGTCGTGTCGGCCTTGGCAGTGAAGGTGGTGGGTTTATGTGGTTATATGGACAGTG
>NC_087152.1:25479254-25484254 GCF_035594125.1 Scylla paramamosain | reverse complement strand
GTTTTGCAGAACTTCTAGCCTTCAAGTGTCTGGGGCTAATTTTCAAGAAGACTATGACACTTTCGTAAAACACACACACACACACACACACACACACACACAGAGAGAGAGAGAGAGAGAGAGAGAGAGAGAGAGAGAGAGAGATCTTTGAATAGGAAAATAAGTAAATCTTTCCAATGTCCAAAAAACTTTGTCACTATTTAAGACAAGTATCTCCATCCCTCCCTCCCTTCACCATCCCCATTTTCCTCCCCTCATCATCACTTTAACATACTCCCTTTCCTCCCTTCTCTTCCCTGCACATAACCTCATTCCTTCCCATTTTGTCCCATCCCCTTTTCTTGGAACTCGTATCTTCCAGCGAATACCTTAACTCGGTACACTTTACATAAAAATTATTCTGTTCAAAATAATGAAGCTGGAAATCGCTCTGGTGTTCTTCGTGGGCCTGGCACTGAAGGTTGCCGAGTGTCATGAGCTGCCCTCGTGGGAGGTGCTCGAGTCCAAGAGGCTGGAGTATAAACAGCGCCTCCAGACCTTCCTCAGCAGCAAGGACCACGAGCGCCAGACTTGGGCGCTGCAGGAATCATCCGTCAAGGACCAAAACAGACTCCTAGACGTGTCCTTGACGGTACAGAGGCTGCAGGCCATTGCCCACAGAAGCAACAGGGACCTTCGTGCCCTCATAAAGACCACCAAGAAGAGGCGCGAGGCTGCAGAGCGCAAAGCCCACGAAAATGCCAAGTTACAGCGAGAACAGAAGGCCGCCCTGGAGGGCCGCTTGCGGAGCACAAAGCTGCAGCTCCAAAAGGCCCAGGAAAAACAGGCGGCCAGTGGCCGTGCCCTACTCCAGCGAGCACAGACAGAGGCTACAAAGATACAAGCCACGCTGGAGGAAGCGGCCAATCTCCGCACCCTCACTCAGGAGATTGACGCCGCAACGGAGATGATTCGCGCCCACCAGGAATGGAGAGACAACGGAAGGCTCAGCTGGTGGCGACGCTCCCTCTCCTCCCTCTTTACTGCAATGGGGACATCCAAGACGACGCAGGAACAGTATAATGACACTCCGCAAGACGTCGGTCCCGCAAGCTTGTCTGCAACAGATACCCAAAGTTACGATGACCACACAGACGACCAGCCTGACTCTGGAATCAGCACTGACGAGGCCACAGAAACAAAGGCACTCCCAGAGGATAATGGCCCAGGTGACAACACCGAAGGGGACACTGAGGCTGAAGACGCACCAGCAGAGGCCCGCCCCTCACAGGATAATGATCCTGATGAAACCGCCGAAGGGGACACTAAAGCTGAAGACTCACCAGCAGAGGCTCGCCCCTCAGAGGATAACTACCCAGATGACACTGCCGAAGGGGACACTGAGGCTGAAGACGCACCAGCAGAGGCCCGCCCCTCACAGGATAATGACCCTGATGAAACCGCCGAAGGGGACACTAAAGCTGTAGACGCACCAGCAGAAGCCCGCCCCTCAGAGGATAACTACCCAGATGACACTGAAGAATGGGACACTGAGGCTGAAGACGCACCAGCAGAGGCTCGCCCCTCACAGGATAATGACCCTGATAACACCGCCGAAGGGGACACTAAAGCTGTAGACTCACCAGCAGAGGCCCGCCCCTCACAGAATAATGGCGACAGGACGCCCTCCACATGGCCAATGTACCTGTGCCTGTACGCTGCAGTGAGTGTGGCCATCACTGTCGCCAGAATGAATGCCAAGTGCCGCACACACCACCGAGGCACTCCTTGATCCCTCCGCGTGCTCAATGCCGCACTCCCTTACGGCACTGTGAATGATGCCACGCGTCGGGCTGTCCGTCTCTGTGAGTGGCTGTAACACATCTTGAGAAGGGCGTCAACACGCGGCCCTGGAACCACACACACACACGGCCACACGGAATTACCATCAGCATCCTCAGTGCGTGGGTGCAGACTCGTGGTGCACGGGCGTCACCATCGCCAGCGCGGCCATCGTCACAATCGCTCCCGTCGCTGCAATCACAATCGTATCACCGGCCACGATCGATTGTGATTGCGGCGACGGGAGCGATTGTGACGATGGCCACGCTGGCGATGGTGACGCCCGTGCACCACGAGTCTTCCCCCACACACTGATGATGGCGATGGTGATGCGTGTGGCCGCGCGTGTGTGTGGTTCCAGGGCCGCGTGTTGACGCCCTTCCCAAGATGTGTTCCAGCCACTCACAGAGACGGACAGCCCGACGCGTGGCACCATTCACAGTGCGGTAAGGGAGGCGACATTGGGGAGGCGAGGGATAGTGTTGTATAATGGCGGCACCACACCAAGCATTCATGTCTCTCTTATCTTTTCTTCTTTCTTAATCATCTACTTGACAAGTAACTTTTGTATATCCCACATCTCTACTTAATGTAAACACTCACGCAGATTCTGGTGCTGCCGCTCGTGGTCCTCGATTGGAGAACCATAGAAATGCCCTTAAAAATCCATGCCACTTCAACTAGAGAGATTTTAAATGTAGTGGAGGCACGGCGTGGAAGTATTTCAGAATGTGGTTCCAACAATGCCATCCCGGAGAGTGTGAGCATGGCTGGTTCTCGCGGGTCTCCAGGCTGTTGTTTCTCTGTGCCTTGCGTTACGTAATCTAGCAGCGTGTGCCTCTGCCAACTCTGATACGTATTACATTTCCCTGGTGACTTCTCTCCTCTAGTTGGCTTGTCTCATCGTTAGTGCTGTGGAAAAGAGACGCCAACTCATGAAGGTCGCACATAAGAGAGAGAGAGAGAGAGAGAGAGAGAGAGAGAGAGAGAGAGAGAGAGAGAGAGAGAGAGAGAGAGAGAGAGAGAGAGAGAGTCCCTTCCCAAATTCAATGACCAAAGACAATAGTGCGTATATTCCTTGCTATGACTTCTTGCCTGGTCCCACTCCCTGCCGTCCTCCTCCCGGGCCCGCGCTGCTGAGTGGTGACTGCAGCAAACACTCGCACAGTCTATATTGTCCTGAAAATATTGCGCCTAGTTTACTGCTGCGTTCACCCGAATTTCAAATGAATTAATCTCGACTTCGTTTCCATTCATTTTCCTCCGCCCTTGTTTATTCTCGCCGTCTGTCCTGATTATATCCGGATTATACTTCGCTCCGGCACTTACTTTGCAATCCCATTTGTTCTCCTCCGCCGTAACTAAAGACGCTTCTATTTGTGTCTTCCTCAGCCTTCCTCAACGCCGGCTGTGGCTTCTGGGGACGAGCGCAGCCCACGGAACCCCAGCGGCCGACTCCTCCTACAGACAAGCCTCCTGATCACCACGTCAAACAGCAACAGATGCAACAGCAACCCCAGCAATATCAAGCGCCGACACAGCAGCAGCAGATACAGCAAACATATCAACCTCCCAATCCTTATCGCCATCCCCAACAGTAGCAGCAACAGGAACAGGTATATCAGAATGGCGCAGCGCAGAGTCAGCCACGCACATATCAGCAGGCGCCTCACCCTTACCCCCCAATGTCGGCGCCTCAGCAGCAGCACCACCAGGCCTACCCCGCCGTCACCACGCAGCAGGTAAGGTCGCACTGCTTGTCTGCTGCTGAGGGATCTGGATGAGTGAATGTTGGTGTGCTGTGCTGGTAATGAGTACAGAAGGGTTTGGTGATGAGGAAGGGTGTAGGTGAAATATAGCACAGGGAAGTGGTGTGTTTTTTCAGGGTAAGAATTAATGGCATATATTGAGACGGTTTGAATAATAAATAAATGTTTTTTTTTTTTTTTTTATACAAAGTAACGTAATCGATACCATAACAACCTATTTTTTTCAGTCCCTTTTTTTCCATAGCC
Organism: Scylla paramamosain; assembly: GCF_035594125.1. Lineage (NCBI taxonomy): Eukaryota > Metazoa > Arthropoda > Malacostraca > Decapoda > Portunidae > Scylla > Scylla paramamosain. The sequence continues at coordinate 25,480,418 of NC_087152.1, read as the reverse complement.
AAAAATCTTTGACATATTTTTCATCCTCAATTTTTATTCCTTGCCATTTTTTTTTTTTTTTTATCCAGGATATATGATAAAGTTTCCAATCACATTTTTTTTTATGACGCTTTTTCCTGTTCCATTTTTTCGAGCATCCCTACCAAAGTGGAAATCACAACCTAGCAACGAGTAAATGGTGACTTAGTGACGTGTACATACAAACAAGTGAGGTGTTGTCTAAGTAGCAATCACCATCCATGCAGTAGTGAAAGAAAGCTGACTTGGTGATGTGTATAAAGATAAATGACATGTAGTCCTTATAGTGATCACCATCCAATAATGCCCATGACTCACCAGTATTGTGACGTGGTGACGTGAACAGACAAAGGAGAATCATCATGAAGAAATGCCCCAGGACTCATTAGTTGTGTGACCTGATGCTTCAGTGTGTTTTGGTGGAAGCACTGATAAATCTACGTCACACCTTACACTTGATTAAACATTTAGTAACATCCTGTACAGACACACACTGCTTCAACAATGAATACATACAAAAAAAGGTGTACAGCAATAATAATAATGATAATACTCTATGTTACACTATTTCACTGGTGACCTGGTGATGTGTAGAGACGAGCAGGAATCAGGACTCTATAACACTCCAAGACTTGTATACTTTTACGACCTGGTGATCTACAGACCAGAATCATCATCCATTAACGTCAGAATTCAATGTATATTATTTTAACTTAATCTGTAGAGACAAATAGGAGCCACCAGGCAATAATACCCCTTGATTCATCAGTAATGGCTCTCACCCCCTCACCCTTGACCTTTCACGATTCAGTTCACTAAGCGGCTTCCGACACACGCCATCTCCTACTGAGCACTTACTCTCCCCGATTCTCCCTTTCACTCACTGCTTCCGCTCCCTTCAGTCCCCTACACGCACTCTTTCTTTCCTTATTTTATCTCTCCTCCCTCCCTTTAGTCTCCTACACCCACCGTTTCCTCCCTCAGTTCATCTTTCGCTCCCTCCCTACTCCTTCCTCCCTCATTTTATCTTTCCCTCGTTCCCTTCCGTTCTCTTCACCCACTGTTTCCTCCCTCAGTTCATCTCTTGCTCACTCCCTTCAGTTCCTTACTTCTCTCTTTCCTCCTTCAGTTCTCTCACTCCTCACA
>NC_087152.1:25466754-25469254 GCF_035594125.1 Scylla paramamosain | reverse complement strand
CCATCACAGGGAAAAGTACACCACCACCACCTCTTCTTACACAGGTTCGAAAGCAGCTGCTGGACATGACGGAGCAGAAATGCCACGTGTACCTCGGTGGGATCCAGACCATGCACTACAGAACATTCCAAGAAGAGATGGGACTTCCAGGAATGCTGGGCACTGTAGTAGGGGATGTGAAACCCTTCTGTGGGAGGTAGGAGGGATGTGTGACAGTGTTTGGGAGGCAGGAGGGATGTGTGACAGTGTTTGTTTGGGAGGCAGGAGGGATGTGTGACAGTGTTTGGGAGGCAGGAGGGATGTGTGACAGTTTGGGAGGCAGGAGGGATGTGTGACAGTGTTTGGGAGGCAGGAGGATGTGTGACAGTGTTTGGGAGGCAGGAGGGATGTGTGACAATGTTTAGAATGTGCAGGCTGGGTGTTGAAAGCTATGGGTTGGAGAATTTGACCTCTACTGAAGTGTAAGGGTGTTGGAACTTGTTAGGGAAAGGATTTTTTTTTTTTTTTTTTTTTTTTATGTAGGAAGGATACTGGCCAAGGGCAACAAAAATCTAATAAAAAAAATGCCCACTGAAATGCCAGTCCCTAAAAGGGTCAAAGCAGTGGTCAAAAATTGGTGGATAAGTGTCTTGAAACCTCCCTCTTGAAGGAATTCAAGTCATAGGAAGGTGGAAATACAGAAGCAGGCAAGGAGTTCCAGAGTTTACCAGAGAAAGGGATGAATGATTGAGAATACTGGTTAACTCTTGCGTTTAGAGAGGTGGACAGAATAGGAGTGAGAGAAAGAAGAAAGTCTTGTGCAGCGAGGCCGCGGAAGGAGGGGAGGCATGCAGTTAGCAAGATCAGAAGAGCAGTTAGCATGAAAATAGCGGTAGAAGACAGCTAGAGATGCAACATTGCGGCGGTGAGAGAGAGGCTGAAGACAGTCAGTTAGAGGAGAGGAGTTGATGAGACGAAAAGCTTTTGATTCCACCCTGTCTAGAACAGCAGTATGAGTGGAACCCCCCCCAGACATGTGAAGCATACTCCATACATGGACGGATAAGGCCCTTGTACAGAGTTAGCAGCTGGGGGGGTGAGAAAAACTGGCGGAGACGTCTCAGAACACCTAACTTCATAGAAGCTGTTTTAGCTAGAGATGAGATGTGAAGTTTCCAGTTCAGATTATAAGTAAAGGACAGACCGAGGATGTTCAGTGTAGAAGAGGGGGACAGTTGAGTGTCATTGAAGAAGAGGGGATGGTTGTCTGGAAGATTGTGTCGAGTTGATAGATGGAGGAATTGAGTTTTTGAGGCATTGAACAATACCAAGTTTGCTCTGCCCCAATCAGAAATTTTAGAAAGATCAGAAGTCAGGCGTTCTGTGGCTTCCCTGCGTGATATGTTTACCTCCTGAAGGGTTGGACGTCTATGAAAAGACGTGGAAAAGTGCAGGGTGGTATCATCAGCATAAGAGTGGATAGGACAAGAAGTTTGGTTTAGAAGATCATTAATGAATAATAAGAAGAGAGTGGGTGACAGGACAGAACCCTGAGGAACACCACTGTTAATAGATTTAGGAGAAGAACAGTGACCGTCTACCACAGCAGCAATAGAACGGTCAGAAAGGAAACTTGAGATGAAGTTACAGAGAGAAGGATAGAAACCGTAGGAGGGTAGTTTGGAAATCAAAGCTTTGTGCCAGACTCTATCAAAGGCTTTTGATATGTCCAAGGCAACAGCAAAAGTTTCACCAAAGTCTCTAAAAGAGGATGACCAAGACTCAGTAAGGAAAGCCAGAAGATCACCAGTAGAGCGGCCTTGACGGAACCCATACTGGCGATCAGATAGAAGGTTGTGAAGTGATAGATGTTTAAGAATCTTCCTGTTGAGGATAGATTCAAAAACTTTAGATAAGCAGGAAATTAAAGCAATAGGACGGTAGTTTGAGGGATTAGAGCGGTCACCCTTTTTAGGAACAGGTTGAATGTAGGCAAACTTCCAGCAAGAAGGAAAGGTAGATGTTGACAGACAGAGCTGAAAGAGTTTGACTAGGCAAGGTGCAAGCACGGAGGCACAGTTTCGGAGAACAATAGGAGGGACCCCATCAGGTCCATAAGCCTTCTGAGGGTTTAGGCCAGCGAGGGCATGGAAAACATCATTACGAAGAATTTTAATACGAGGCATGAAGTAGTCAGAGGGTGGAGGAGAGGGAGGAACAAGCCCAGAATCGTCCAAGGTATAGTTTTTAGCAAAGGTTTGAGCAAAGAGTTCAGCTTTAGAAATAGATGTGATAGCAGTGGTGCCATCTGGTTGAAATAGAGGAGGGAAAGAAGAAGAAGCAAAGTTATTGGAGATATTTTTGGCTAGATGCCAGAAATCACGAGGGGAGTTAGATCTTGAAAGGTTTTGACATTTTCTGTTAATGAAGGAGTTTTTGGCTAGTTGGAGAACAGACTTGGCATGGTTCCGGGCAGAAATATAAAGTGCATGAGATTCTGGTGAAGGAAGGCTTAAGTACC
>NC_087152.1:25449254-25461754 GCF_035594125.1 Scylla paramamosain | reverse complement strand
GGGTGACCTGGAATAGGCAGAAATGATGATGCGTATAAGATGTTTGGGAGACATTAATTTTGTACTGCAGTATTACCGGAAATATATTATGATGGTGGTGGTGGTGGTGGTGGTGGTGGTGATGAAGAGGAGGAGGAGGTTGTGGTGATTGTGATGGGAAAGATGGAGATTATGATGATGGTGATGATGATGGTGAGGAGGAGGAGATGAGAGAGAGAGGAGGAGGAGGACGGGGACGAGAAAGAGGAGGAGGAGTAGGAGGAAGAGGAGGAGATGAACAAATTTCTAATGATGAGGAGGCGGAAGAGGAAGAGAATATGTTGATGATGAAGAGGAGGAAAAGAAAAACGAGGAGAAAGAAGAAGAGGAGGAAGAAGAGGAGGAAAAAAGAACGAGGAGGAAGAAGAAGAGGAGGAAGAAGAAAAGAAAGATGAGGAGAATGATGATGATTACGATGACAATGACTGCAACACAGCTCCACAAATCGCAGTGGTGGTGGTGGTGGTGGCGGCACTGAGTGTTTACCCACCCAAACAATAAACAAAGACATAAATATAAATAGATAGAAAATAAATAAAAGATAAAGAAAAATCATACGAATAGAAATTATGCTCTCTCTCTCTCTCTCTCTCTCTCTCTCTCTCTCTCTCTCTCTCTCTCTCTCTGACACACACACACACACACACCACACACACACATCTAGGATTAATGTTCCGTGTGGAATCTGGCAACGTAACGCTTCAATGTATGACTCGAGTCAGCGCGGGTTAGTCTCACGTGACAATAAAGGCCATTGAATATAAGTGCGTCCCCTGGAGATTTTATAATTATTACACCTCATCTTTAATTCACGTCTCCTCCTACACACTAAAGAATGGTATAGATATTTCCCGCACTGTGAGACCGTGGACATTTGGCTTAACTGCGTGAACAATACTCCAAACAAGGAACCTTCGAACTGAGACACTGAATCTGTAACTATCAGCCGCCTTAGTCCTGCTCGCCTCGCCACTACCGCGTGGTTACGTCAAGACAGCGGGCGGCCGCGTACTAGTTTCCTTAGTACTTGTGCTTCCGTGTCAATACCGTGTGCTGTAAACTGCTGAACGAACTGAGATACTCATTCAGTTTTGGTCGCCTCTCCATTATCTCGTGGTGACGTAAAGGTGACGGCCCGTGTGTTAGTTTCCCCGGTAATTGTGCCTCCGTAACATTACTGTGTGCAGTGGTCGTGAGAACTGCGAGGCGGCGGTGCAGACTGTGCCGTGGAGAGCCGCGGAGTGTTGGAATCGTCTCTCAGTCACCTTGAAGGCGTCATATTCCCTCCCTGCTCTTCCCCGTGTCTTCCTGTCTATGTTGGTAATGTACTAGTCACTATTTTGCGTGCATGTGTTTTGTTTATTTATCATTTGTGCATAGAGGAACTGAAAGGTTAGCAGCCTGCAGTGTTTTTGGTCAACCCATATTTTGCGTATTTGTTCAGTCATTACTTGCTTGTTACTTGCGCATAGAGGAAGTAAGGAAGGTAATAAGCTGCAGTGTGTCTGATCATCCTGTGTTCTGCGTATCTGTTCAGTCGTTGTTTATTATTTGTGCATTGAGAAACTAGTAGGAAACAGGATGCAGCGTCTCCAATCACCACTTGTCAACCTTCTCTTGGCCTCAACATTTCAATTGGTCTCCTTGTTCATGTTCATTTTAATAGTGTCACTGTTTGGTGCAAGTGTTTAGTTGATGTTGTTGTTGTTGTTGTTGTTGTTGTTGTTGTTGTTGTTGTTTTATCTGCGCACAGAGGAACCACTAGGCTACAGCGTCTCAGATTACTCATAATCTTTCCCTTTCTTTCCCTGCCCATCACAATCTTAGCTTATTTCTTAACAATTGAGGTTTTCCATGTTGGTATTATCGTTAGTTCAGTGATGCTACGGATGTTTTCAAGCCACAGCTTTGACGATTTGTTCAGATGAAGTTTGTTTTATTAATCACTGGGCGTTTGAAGTTTTTGGTGTCCTAACAACCACTGGTCTTATATATATATATATATATATATATATATATATATATATATATATATATATATATATATATATATATATATATATATATATATATATATATATATATATATATATATATATATATATATAGCTAAATGGTCGTATGTTTTTTTTAATCTGATAGCCTCTTGGAGTTGGCATTATTTTCTTGTGTTCTGGTGTGTGTGTGTGTGTGTGTGTGTGTGTGTTATTACGTAGGTAAGTAACAAGATGACAAATATCGCTAGATTCCTAACAGGCTCTTAAGACTTTACTTAAAACAAGCGAAACTACAAAAATTGATCAGACTTAACGTGGCACTCATTGTACAAACGAATGAACCAAACCTACATATTATTATTTCCACCTATCCCCACTCATGAATATTCCCAATACTGTAAAGTTCCCTACTGACTGTGCACTGCCAACTGGTGAGTGTGTACCATTGAGTGGCGGGGGAAGCAAGGCGAGGGAGGGGCAGAGCTTGGGTAGCGTGGGTCAGGCAATGCAGTGAACCCCACAGATCCCACTTGAGCGAGGCAAAGGACGCCTCTCTTGCCTCGCTTGCTGATGGAAGATCCGCTCTCATTCCTGTCCTGACCTGAGGGATTATAAAACATAAATGCCCTGCATCAATTCAGCGCTCTCCCAGAGCACACTCAGAGAGAGAGAGAGAGAGAGAGAGAGAGAGAGAGAGAGAGAGAGAGAGAGAGAGAGAGAGAGAGAGAGAGAGAGAGAGAGAGAGAGAGAATGTTGAACGCTAAACTAAAAATTGAGATGGAAAAAAAGGTGATGAAACGTTGAGAGAGAGAGAGAGAGAGAGAGAGAGAGAGAGAGAGAGAGAGAGAGAGAGAGAGAGAGAGAGAGAGAGAGAGAGAGTTTTCTGAATAGAGGAGAGATTTGAAGAATTTGATAAGGTAGACAGAGATGCCGAGAGACAGGGAGAGAAATGGACAAATCAACAAAGAATAATCAGATGTAATTATGCATTAAAAAATAAAAAAATGTCCCTTCATTAAACATCAACCCTAACCTAATTACTCACTCACTTACTCACTCACTCACTCACTCATTCGATCGCTTAACATGGAGAGGGGAACAATCTAACCTAACCACACTTTCGATCACCTAGCACACACACACACACACACACACACACACACACACACAGAGCACCAAGCAAAGCGAAGGCAGACGAAGGCGAGCGGAGCCACTTCAATCATTCAGGCTGGAAGAAAACGAGCTCTCGAGTAAATAAATCTAGCGACCCAGCTGAAGCCTGCCTTAACCTAATCTATTCTAACCTAACTTTACATTACTTTACTTTTACCTAACCTTGCCTTGCCTTGCCTTACCTTTATTAAACTTACCTTACGTAACCTAACCTAACCTAACCTTACCTAACCTAACTTAACCTAACCTAACCTATATTATCCTATCCTATTCTATTATATCCAACCCTTACCTGACTTAACATTTCCTAACCTAATCTGACTTGACCTAAACTAACCTGACCTGACCTGACCTGACCTTACCCAACGTAACCTTACCTGCCACCTCTCTCTCTCTCTCTCTCTCTCTCTCTCTCTCTCTCTCTCTCTCTCTCTCTCTCTCTCTCTCTCTCTCTCTCTCTCTGTGTGTGTGTGTTACTACTACTACTACTACTACTACTACTACTACTACTACTACTACTACTACTACTACTACTACCACCACCACCACCACTACCCACCACTACCACCAATACCCCAGTAACACTTGTAATACAAACCACAACAAACAACAACTCTCTTCACTACACTACATCAAAAACCCACAACACACAACACACAGTGGAGATAATCAAGTCTCCCAGGGTACAGCTTAGCCAATACTCACCCCTTGAATTTAATCCCTGATGGTCAGAAGCTTCGCCCATCGCCACGCGCCTCGCCCTTCATAAAACTGGGAATGGTGACAAAAAGACCGATAACTAGAGAGGGCAGGGATTACCGTCATTAATGCTACTGGGCTGGAAACAATAGGGAGGGCGGTATCTTGATTGTTGGCAAGGTGGTTAATTTGATGGTGAAAGATTGGATTAGGTGGGAGAGAGCAGACAGTGGCCTGTTTGTTTACGAGTAGTCGGGTGAAAGAGACTAGCTAACTATTGAGTGTGGTTAAGTAGAGTGAACAGAGGAGACTAGCTGGGTGGAGGAGAGTACAGCTAGTAAATTAGTTGGGATAGGAAAGACATTATCCATTGAAGTGGAAGAGAGGAGAAATACTAGGTACCTAATTAAAAAAAAAAATGCCTGTTAAAAAGGTGAGACAAAGGAGACATTACCTCGTTACATGGAACATAAGGGAAAGTAGTTAGTTAGGATAGAAGAGACAGTGAGTGGGTAGTTAGATGGGATACAGGAGGGTGGTCAGTTGATTAGATGGGATAAAGGAGAACATGGCCCTTTAATATTTTGGACAGTTACTTGTGAATTAAGTGGAACGAAAGAAACAATGGCTAGGTAATTAATTGGGATAGAGGAGAACGTATTTGGGTAGTTATGTGGAATAAGTTAGACCGTGGTGTGTTGTTAGCAGAAGTGTTACATGAGGAAGAAAGAAAAGAGTAGGAAGAGAAGTTAAAAGTATAAAGGGATAGTGTGGGAAGAAGGAAAGAATAAGTAGGAGAAAGAGGAGGAAAAATATACAAAAAAGTAAAACAAACCTCTAACAATTAGCAGAAATATTATATGAGAAGAGATAAAAACATATGAAGAGAAGCTCACAGAATGGCAGAGTAGCGCATGATGGAGAAAAAATATATATATAATTAGGAAGAGAAGGAAGAGAAGAACAAAAATACATAAAAAGAATAAATAAATAAAACCTGTGGTAAGGCACACTGGATGCAGCTGGACAAATTCACGGAACTGCAACAGAATCCACAGCAACATTGCAACAATTATTTACCTTCCCTTTATGCCCACGTGGGAATGTATTGAAGCTGAGACGATGCAAAGGAAAAAGGAAAGTAGTATTCCATATGTAGATTGATTCCACAAGTTGTGGTGCGCGAGTGTTCATTCCTGGCTGACCATGAGGCGACCAGCGCTGAGAGAGGAGTCTTTATTGAACCTCCTAGGCGAGAAGCGACCGAGGTACAAAAGAGAGGGCGGTGAAGGACACGTGTTTGTGTACGTTTCCAGCAACACCGTGGAGGTTCAATTATAATGTGATGCCATAAGAGGGTTTAGAGTTTGTAGGATGTTGGATTTTACGATGTTTATGTTTGTTTTTATTTTATCATCTGTGTGAAGGTAGTGACACGTGTGCTTGTATGTTGACAGTAATGATGCTTCTGCTTCATTATAAACTGGATGACACACCAGGAGTTTAAACTTCATAAGATAGAGGATTTTACTATTTTATTTATTTATTTTTATTTTTTTTTTATCGTCTGTGTGAAGTAGTGTGACAGTAACACGTGTTGTATGTTAGCAGTGATAAGGCATGTGTTTCATTATAAGCTGGATAACACAAGAGGATTTAAAGTTTATAAGATGTAAGATTTTTGCGTTTTCATTGCCAAGGAATCAAAAAATCATCTGAGTGTATCCAAGGACACGTTGTCTGATACGCTTTCACGAATAACACATCCGTTTCCTTACAGTCTGGAGAACATAAATGTTAGTGTTCATAAGAAGTGTTTTTATAATCAAGTAGTTCAAGATTTTTGTTTATTTATTTATTTTATTTTATTTATTTTATTTTTATTTTGTAAGATGGGCACTGGTGAAGAGCAACAAAGGCAGAAACAAAGGCCCATTCATGTGCCAGTCCCTTAAGAAAATTATTGAAAATATAATCCAGAATTGGAGGATGTGTCTTGAAACATATCTCCTCAAAGACATTCATTCATGGGGAGTGTGGCGTTCTCCTCAAAGACATTCATTCATGGGGGAGTGTGGCGTGGACAGAAGCAGGCAGGCAGCTCCAGAGTGGTTATGTCTCCTCAAAGACATTCATTCATGGGGAGTGTGGCGTGACAGAAGCAGGCAGGCAGCTCCAGAGTGGTTATGTCTCCTCAAAGACATTCATTCATGGGGAGTGTGGCGTGACAGAAGCAGGCAGGCAGCTCCAGAGTGGTTATGTCTCCTCAAAGACATTCATTCATGGGGAGTGTGGCGTGACAGAAGCAGGCAGGCAGCTCCAGAGTGGTTATGTCTCCTCAAAGACATTCATTCATGGGGAGTGTGGCGTGACAGAAGCAGGCAGGCAGCTCCAGAGTGGTTATGTCTCCTCAAAAACATTCATTCATGGGGAGTGTGGCGTGACAGAAGCAGGCAGGCAGCTCCAGAGTGGTTATGTCTCCTCAAAGACATTCATTCATGGGGAGTGTGGCGTGACAGAAGCAGGCAGGCAGCTCCAGAGTGGTTATGTCTTCTCAAAGACATTCATTCATGGGGAGTGTGGCGTGACAGAAGCAGGCAGGCAGCTCCAGAGTGGTTATGTCTCCTCAAAGACATTCATTCATGGGGAGTGTGGCGTGACAGAAGCAGGCAGGGAGCTCCAGAGTGGTTTCAGCCTGGGACACTTGTTCTGGTACGTTTTCAGTAACATTGTGATCTGGATGCCACTAAGGGATTTAAAATTTGCGATATATTTTCCTCCATCATGGAGTTATAAATTATATGGAGTTAAACATCCGCTATGATTTGCTACATCTTTGTTATATTCTGACTAATTATAAAGGATTTGTTCTACGGATTCCGGCTAAAGGATGTGAGGAAGTTCAGAAATTTATTGTGCAGAAAGGATTAAACGCTTTCTTTCTTCAATACTGCGAATGTCCTCACGCGGCACAAAGTTGATGAAGCAAGTGAAGCACAGTGCTTGTTAAACTACCACTGGAATCATGAAGTCCTTCACAAGAGGAATAAGACAGTAATTAGGCTGTTAGTGTTGAGGCATTAGGGGGCTTCAGCTAAAGGTGGTGTATAGCTAAAGGTGGTGGTCAAGAAAATTAGAATCATGAAAAGAGTTCCAGAGTTTGCCACTGAAAGAGGTGAAATAGTGGACATTTTTTTTTTTTTATTCTTGCGTTAGTGAGTTGAACAGTCAATTAATAAGAATAAAATGAAAGTTATTAGGTATGTGAAAACACGATATCTCTTGCATTAATAAAGCGGACATTATAGGATCAAGATAAAAAGATGAAAATCGTTGAGAGATGGAAATTCAACATCAGACAGAGAATTCTTAAGTTTGCCATTGAAAGGTGAAAGAGTAAATATACCGGTGAACTCTTGCGCTAGTAAGGTGCACAGAATATAGGTAGAAATAAGCAGAAAATCATAGGGCTGTGGGAATACAGTATCAAGCAGAATTCCTGAGTGTGCTAGTGAAAGATGTGAGAGTCAAGATACTGCTTAACTCTTGCATTAGTAAGATGGACAGAATAAGAATAAATACAAAGCCGGAGGGACGTGGAAATAAGATGCCAAAGAGAACTCCTGAGTGTGCCAGTGACAGAGTGAATACATTGTTCAACTCCTGCATTAGTAAGGTGGACAAAATAAGAACAGACATAAACTCTTAGTAATATGCAAGTAAGATATCAGAGAGGGCTCACTGACGAGCTCAAGCCGTTTTTTTCAAATATAAAGGTCAGTTTGTGAGTGGAAAGCACACCTCAGGCGGCTCTCTCTTAACTGATGGGGCGAAGAAGATTACTGACTCACAGATGTACAACAATGTGCTCTCAACTTGACAGTAAAGGAAGAGTTTACCGCTTCTAAAAAAATTGTGCTGGAATCGGATACACGTGCATCATACATTATTATAATACGTAGAATATAGAGGCTGATTCCTAGATACATAGGCAGATCGACACACAGACAGATACATACATACATATAAAAATAGATAGAGAGATATATAGATAGTTTAAAAGATTTCCTACACTACACAGTCACACAAGAGACACACTGCACACTACACTACACACAAGAAAGACAGACAGACAGACAGACAGACAGACAGACAGAGAGAGAGAGAGAGAGAGAGAGAGAGAGAGAGAGAGAGAGAGAGAGAGAGAGAGAGAGAGAGAGAGAGAGAGAGAGAGAGAGAGAGAGGGGGGGAGAGGCATAGGATTAGAATTATCTTTCGCTAATCTCTCTCTCTCTCTCTCTCTCTCTCTCTCTCTCTCTCTCTCTCTCTCTCTCTCTCTCTCTCTCTCTCTGTGTGTGTGTGTGTGTGTGTGTGTGAGAGAGAGAGAGAGAGAGAGAGAGAGAGAGAGAGAGAGAGTGTGTGTGTGTGTGTGTGTGTGTGTGTGTGTGTGTGTGTGTGTGTGTGTGTGTGTGTGTGTGTGTGAGAGAGAGAGAGAGAGAGAGAGTGTGTGTGTGTGTGTGTGTGTGTGTGTGTGTGTGTGTGTGTGTGTGTGTGTGTGTGATCTCTATGTAATGAAGTCTAAGTGATGAAAAAGGTCAGTCAGGCGAGAGTGCTGCTCAGGTAAACAGTCATTAACTTAATTAACTTTGCTGCAGCGTAAATGAAGTGAAAATGTTACTTACCTGGTTAATAATTGCGTATTTTTTGTGGTTTGCTTTGTTATTTTGACGTATACATAATAAGGTAGAGGGGCACGTGAAATTAGAAAAGAAAATATAATAATTGCTCCGCCTAAAACTTGTTAAGCTTTGTATTGTTCATCTGATTTTTTATTTTATGCCAGAGGTTTTATTTTCACTTAGCTAATTTTTACGTCTAGATAAGAAGGTTAAGGAGTACAAGGAGCAGGAAATAATGTGATAATTTTACGTCTAGATAAGAAGGTTAAGGAGTACAAGGAGCAGGAAATAATGTGATAATTTTACGTCTAGATAAGAAGGTTAAGGAGTACAAGGAGCAGGAAATAATGTGATAATTTTACGTCTAGATAAGAAGGTTAAGGAGTACAAGGAGCAGGAAATAATGGGATAATTTTACGTCTAGATAAGAAGGTTAAGGAGTACAAGGAGCAGGAAATAATGTAATAATTTTCTCTCCTAAAACTTGAAATGGGATTCTGATTTTCATTATTTTGATATTAATTTATAGTTTTATTTATTTTTCTTTTGCAGTGATCTACTCTTATTTTGTTATTTTAACGTATAGATGATAAGGCTCAGAGATGTACGTGGGAGTGGAAAAGAATATGTAATAGGATTGTGATGTGTATTAGTCTGTTGGTGGTAGTTCACAGTGTTGTTGTGTGTCCAGTGGCGGTTGTTGTTGTTGTTGTTGTTGTTGTTGTTGTGGTGGTGGTGTTAAGAAGCAGTGTTGTGGTACTCAACGCTTTCATTGCTGCTAAAAACATTGTTATTAATTACTTTTACCTTCATATCATGCAGTATTCTTATTACTTTACACAACTATTACATAACCACCATTAATACTACTACTACTACTTCTACTACTACTACTACTACTATTACTACTGCTACTTTTATGATAAGCTGTTATTGTAACCACCACCATCACCACCACTACTACTACTACTACTACTACTACTACTTAATACTACTACTACTACTACTACTACTACTGCTACTTTTATGATAAGCTGTTATTGTAACCACCACCAACACTACTACTACTACTACATACTACTTAATAATACCTCCACCCCATGTTTATTGATGTGTCAATTAGGGGCTCCATTACTTGGAGGTCATTAGCCCCAGCTCCCGCTAATGACTGTGGCATCCAACCATATCTAATACTCTATAATATACACATTAGTTGTTAACTATAAATTCATTCTACCTCTACTCTATCTACTCTTATGCCACTCTCCACCACTGTAGCCTCGCAGTCGAGGCCTCCTAAGTCTGCAGGTATGGGAGTGGAATGCCTTGTCCCCCTGAGACACAGGAGGGCAGATCTGAGGAGGGAGAATGAGAGACGGCACCTCATCCATGCGACGACATGGCTCCTTGGCTGGTGCTTCTTTTCTGCCATTAGGTCGGCTAGTCTTGAGTAGAAGCACTGAGCCTTGGAGCCCATCCCGCCAGATGTGGTGAAGACCAGAGGTGTGAAGCTGCCCTGGTCAACGTGTTGGATTCTCTCCCCATACGCTCGGATCTTCTCCTGCTCATTCTTGCGGTGGGCGGCCTCCAGGGAGAGTTCGTGGTGACAGGCGGCCATCGGGTCAAAGATCCGTATGTCCACGAATGCTTTCTGTCCCCTTGTCCAGAACCCTCGTGCACTGACGTCGACTCGAGCCTCGTTGGTGGTGTTGGCTGTTCTGTAGCGCAGGTGCTCGCCGTCTAGCGGCAGGAGGGTCGGTTCAGTGGAGACATCGTGGCACACCTCCCTGAGCATGCTGGCGGTCAGATCTCTCACCTCATCGTGCCTGATACATACGAATCCCCCCTTTTTGCACTGCTACTACTACTACTACTGCTACTTTTATGATAAGCTGTTATTGTAACCACCACTACTACTACTACTACTACTACTACTACTACTACTACTACTACTACTTTTACTACTACTACTACTACTACTACTACTATCACTACTACTATCACTACTACTACCACTACTACTACCACTACTACTACTTTTATTACTACTACTACTACCACTACTACTACTTTTTACTACTATTACTTTTACTACTACTACTACTACTACCACCACCACTACTACTGCCATCACCACTCCACCTTATGTAACATTTCACTGATTCTCTCACATTTTCCATTTTTACGATTATTTCAAAACCTTCACAACACAGGATAAGAAAATAACGTGTATGCCCAATAAAATACCTCTTTTCTCAATTTTTAAACATGAATATAGTGTTGCATGTAATCTGAGAAAATTGCTGGGACTAGAGAGAGAGAGAGAGGAGAGAGAGAGAGGAGAGAGAGAAGAGAGAGAGAGGAGAGAGAGGAGAGAGAGAGAGGAGAGAGAGAGAGAGAGAGGAGAGAGAGAGAAAGTAACAAAAGCGAGACGAAAGAATGAAGGAGTGCATGAACTTCAAAATGTTTAGTGACTCCCTGTCTCTCTGTGAGTCTGAATTGTCATTTTCAAGGAGCCCAGGTGATTTTGTGTCGCCTTGTTTTTGTTTTGAAGTGTTTGGCTGTTTTTTTTTCTTTTTTTTGTTTGCATGAATTCCTGTATGTGTGTGTTTTGGTGTGATTTTCTGCTTGAAAGATCATTGTTGCATGTGTGTCTGGGAGGGAAGATGTGTGTGTGTGTGTGTGTGTGTGTGTGTGTGTGTGTGTGAAATGTTTGGTATTCTCTTCCTTGTTTGCTATTCATAAGTTTGTTCGATAACTATCGTTTTGACATGAAATACCTTTTGCTTGTGTTATCTCGTATACTCACTCCTACATACGCGCGCGCGCGCGCACACACACACACACACACACACACACACACACACACACACACACCACACACACACACACACACACACACACAGACATATACACACACACACACACACACACACACACACACACACACACACACACACACACACACACACACACACACACACACAGGCAAATTCAAAATGGTTTATGAAAAGTCGTATTTTTTACTACTACTACTAATAATGTGTGTGTGTGTGTGTGTGTGTGTGTGTGTGTGTGTGTGTGTGTGTATGTGTGTGTGCTACTGTCTCTGTCTGTTTGTCAGTCTGTTTTCTCTATCTGTTTATCTATTTCTGTGTGTCTGTCTGTTTCTGCTCTCTCCTTGGACTTTCTACAGTTTTCAAGAAGTTGTGTAGTCTTGAGTCTTTGCCAAAATGAGAGTAAGAGTTTTCTTCTTCCAAGCTGCTCACCTCTTCCTTGGAGAAGGGAAGCAAGATTGGGAGGGAGAATGGAAGGGAAGAAAACTGTTAACCAAGGAAGAAATGTTGATACGAAAGAAATGTTGATACGAAATAGGAAAGTAATTTTAGTGTTTAAAACTAATTTTTACAATGTTTTCTTTTTTTTTTCTTCTTGTAAAGTGTAGTGTTTCCTTGTAATTATCTTTTTTCTTCGTCGTCATTGTCGTTGTTGTTGCTGTTGTTGTTGCTTTTGTTACTGGTAGTAATGGTAGTATTGTTGATAGTAGTAATAGTAGTAGTAGTAGTAGCAGTGATAGTAGCAGTAATAGTAGTAACAACAACAACAAAAGTAAGGACATGCCAGGCTTTATTCTATTTTATTTGTTTATCTTATATTTCTTTATTTTTCTCACGGGAACGAAGAAACATTAGACAGAGTAACTACAACAACACACACACGACTTTTAAAGCTTCGTAACAATATTGGCAACATGGTGAAGGTTACACAACACAGGATAAGAAAATAACGTTTATGCCCAACAAAATACTCTTTGTAAGCCCACGTTCCTTACATCACTTGCTCTCGTTTGTCACACTCTTTGTAAATCATTTCCCACATCTACACAGGGGTCGATGATCCTGGCAACTCTTAT
>NC_087152.1:25439254-25446754 GCF_035594125.1 Scylla paramamosain | reverse complement strand
TTCGTAACACTGACGGGTGAGAATTTGTGGTGGTATGTGTTTTTTCTTACTTTTGTTTCGTCTTTTTTTTATCATATCTTTCTCTCCAAATACCTCTTACCACCTTTCCTTGCTTAGAAATATTTTTCATTGTTTTCTAATTTGTTTTTGTTTATCATTCACTTTCGAGACCTTTCATAACTTCTGCTTGGTAAAAAAAAAAAAAAAAAAAGAAGAAAACGGAGATTTCTATCGTTTTCCAAATAGTGTGTAGTATATCTTATTTTTAATACCTTCCATCTTCTTTGCTGGCGTAGAATTGGATATTTTCTAGGCAAGTCATTTTCGGTACGTCTTGCAGAGGTATTTCATTGTCTGTTTGCATAAAAACGGATATTTTTTTTTATTCATATTTCTTTTTTATATCTTGCACTCATTTTTTTTTTCATTTTTTTTTTTTTTTGACAAGTAAAGCATTCTCGATACCTTTCATCTACTTTGTTTGCGAAAAGAATATTTTTTTTTTATTATTTTACTATTGTTCTATTACTTTTCAGTATGTGTTGCACTCTTGATCCCTTTCATCACTTTACTTGCCTAAAAACTTACATTTCTTACTATTTTTAATGCATTTTTCGGTGTAGGTGTCTTGCACTCTCGTAATTTCTCATCACATTTACTTACTGAAAATTGGATGTTTCTAACTGTTTTAGTTTTTTTTTTTTTTTCTGTACATGTTAGTCCTCGATACCTCTCACCACCTTTGCTTACCTCTCACCACCTTTGCTTACGTAGAAACGGATCTTTTTCATTGCTTTGATTATTTTTTGTGTATTTTCTGTCCTCCATACCTTTCATCACCTGTCTCTACGCAAAAAGATTGAATTCTTTTATAACATTTTTCAATATATCTTGCATTCCAAATAGCATTCAGCATCTTTATTTGCGAAAAAAGAGTTTCTAATATTTGTAGTATTTTACTACATACTATTATATCACCTTTTGGTATACATACCTTGCAGTGTCCATGCCTTTGAGCGTTCACCCTCGTTTGCCTTGTGTGTGTACACCTTGCGTGTGTAGTATTGACACAGCTGCTGCAGAGGCTCGGGCGGATTGGAGTGTTTAATAGTGATGAATGTAGGTCACAAAATGCAGCGCGTATCTATTTTTGTCTACCTTTGCAATGAGTTAATTCCGGGGCGGTGACTCACTGCGAGGCTGAGTTTGTCCATTTTGTCGGGTTTAGTTCAGCGCGGGTTCATGTTAATTGTGGTGGGTTAAGTTGTTACGTTCATCATTGTCATCATCAACATCGTCTTCATTATAATTTTTGTTATCATAATTGTTTAAAGCTGGCTGAAGTAAGGTGTAAAAAAGAAGGGATGTCATATAGCAGGACCATTGTCATCCTCGTAGAGAGACGTAGGTTAAGAGGGGACCTGATGGAAGTCTTTAGGTGGTATAAGGGTTATAACAAGGGGGATGTAAGCAAGATTCTTAGGATCAGCAACCAGGATAAAACAAGAAATAACGGGTTCATGCTTGAAAAAAATTTAGGTTTAGGAAAGAGATAGAAAGAAATTGGTTCTCAAATAGAGTGGTGGATGAGTGGAACGGACTCAGTAATCATGTTGTTAGTGCTGGGACATTAGGGAGCTTTAAGAGAAGATTAGACGGGTTTATGGATGGGGATGACAGGTGGAAATAGGTAGGTATATTTCATAGAGGGACTGCCACGTGTAAGCCTGGTGGTTTCTTGCAGCTTCCCTTGTTTCTTATGTTCATTATTATCAACATCATCATTATCATTGTTATCATCGTCATCATTATTGTGTAAAGGCAGATGGAGTAAGGTATAGAAGAGATATTATATCATATGCCAGGATTTTCACCGTTATCATTATCATCATCATTATCATCATCATCATCAGCCTCGCCATCATCATCGCTATCATCATCACGATCATCATTCAGTTCCACAGCAAGACAATGATCTTTTCCAAATATTTTCGCTTATCACCGTTATCATCATTATCACAACCACCACCACCACCACCACCGTCACAGTCATCACTATCATCATTATCCATGTCCATGTCCACTGTTTTATTGATTTTTCAAAACTAATCTGCACATCGGCACGTCAGATAGATAGATAGATAGATAGATAGATAGATAGATAGATATCCCTCGATTTTTTGTGCATTGATCATTGTAGTACGGCCTTAAGTCTCTCTCTCTCTCTCTCTCTCTCTCTCTCTCTCTCTCTCTCTCTCTCTCTCTCTCTCTCTCTCTCTCTCTCTCTCTCTCTCTCTCGTTGCAATTCTTATCTTCTCGTGTCTCATTCGCTTGGAACTTCATAATTTTCTCCTTTTCTTTTCTTGATTTAGTTTTAATATCCTTGAGTTGGTGCAATATTTGTGATGGTGTTCACTGTCACTAAGAAGTAAGGATTTTTGTCAAGGTAGGTTTGTGTGTGTGTGTGTGTGTGTGTGTGTGTGTGTGTGTGTGTGTGTGTGTGTGTGTCATTATCTTGTACCTGTCTGTCAGTCTGTCTGTCGTGCATTTATCTGTATTTTTGTTTGTGCATCTGTACTTGTCTACCTACATGTGTGTGTGTGTGTACACACAGGTGTGTAGAGGCAGGCGGGGAGAACAAACCAACACAGCAGCACAGCACGCCACACCTTGCATCCAGGGACTTATGGACCAGAGCGTTGGTGAGGCACCACCTCATCCCAGGTGACCTAACCTGACCTGTCACTGATAAGGAAATGCCATTCGATCTTTTACTTTATTCATGTCATGTCTGGGAGCTCACTTTCCTGTCTTCCTCTTCACTTAATATTTTTTTTTTTTCTTGGAAGGGGATTGTGTTCATATTCTTTTTATTCATATTTTTTTTTTCAGTGACGTTGGCAATGTACATATCCTTTGACTTTGTTCTCAGGGTAAGGTATATAACAAATATTAAAAGAAAAAAGCTCATGATCTTTGTCCTTGAGTGGTATGTTTTCTCAGCAGCACTGTTCTCGAAGGTCACGGATGCTTAATAGTCTTGTCATGAGTGTGTTTGTTCTTGGTGATGCAGAATCCTTGGCTCTTAATATCTTTCTCATTCTCACTGAAAGCAATACAAAACACAATACTTCAAGGTTTGTCCTCCTAAATGTTCTGTCACTGAGAGTATTTCCAAAGGCCACAGGGGTCATTTGTCGTGTTCTTTTGAGTGTTGTTGTTGTTGTTATTGATAATTCTGAACCTATGTGTCTATTTTTATTCACGGAGGAAGAAATACAGTATATATATATATATATATATATATATATATATATATATATATATATATATATATATATATATATATATATATATATATATATATATATATATATGTATCAAGGTCTGTTCCTAAATGCGTTCTGTTCTCATATATTTAAATTTGAAAGGCCACGGATTTTTATTCCTGTTCTTATGAATGTTTTTGCTATAAATGTATAATCATTGTTAGACTACCGCCAGAATCATGAAGTTGCCATTGCTAAGACACGAATGTCTGTCACCGAAAACTGGGAGACAAAAAGAAATAAAATAAGTGACTGAAATTTTCCATTTGCTTTGGAACATGATTTTTGAAAGTTATAAAGGAAAAGACAACATTTTTTTTTTCATTAAATGATACTGGTGACGTTTTCTTAAGCTTGAAAAAAAAACATGTAAATAAAAAAAAATAAATAAAATTCTCAAGAAAACAACATCTCACTCATCCATTAAACATCAGACTTAGGAAATGAAATTCGGTTCCTTTATCACTTCGCCACAAAGGATAACTTTTTTTCCTCTCTTTCTTTGGTCCTCGATGCAAGGACGCTTCATATTTACTCAGGACAACAATCGGCATTTTCACCCGTGTATGTGATTTCAATAGGAACCCAGATTTTTTTATAAAGAAAACCCGGAATGGAAACTGTGTAGGTCGGCCACAAGCCTTAACAAACATATTTATATGATTTGTTTCCTTTTTCTGAGCTCCATAAAAGGAATTTGTCCGTACCATTGTTCTTGTGGTGTTTTGTGACGAAATGAAGCTGCCTAGATATAAACAAATCTTTTTTTGTGTGTGTGTGTGTTTTTTATGTTTTCCTGTGTTTTCTTCTATGCGCCAGAGAGACACAAGTCTAAAATAAATCCAGGAAAAAAAAATATCAGTTATTTTTCCCTCCTCTAAAAGACAAGAAAGAAAAATAGTGAAGACGAGCAAGGAATACCAAAGAAAGCAACATAACCTAAGTTAATAACGGAACAGATCATACAATAACATACGTGGAAAGAGTGTGTGGTACATGAATGGAATACACTCAGGTAATCAGACTGTTACTGCAGAGTCATTAGGGAACTTTAAAAGAAGATTAGAAACATTTAACGATGGACGTGATAGGTGGAAAGTAAGTGTGCATCATGGAGGGACTACCACGTGGAGATCTGACGGGACCTTACAGCTTTCCTATTTTCTTATATATATATATATATATATATATATATATATATATATATATATATATATATATATATATATATATATATATATATATATATATATATATATATATATATATATATATATATATATATATATATATATATATATATATATTTTATCGGGTGAGAAACTATCTGGGGAAAGTCGTAGGTATGGATGGAATGTTCTCCGCAAATATACACTAGAAGGTGTGTGTTAGGAGAAGCCTTCGCCTGCTTTAATATGCAAGGCTTGAGGGGAGACTGTGTTCTGCTGGAATTGTATGTACTCTTGTCAAGTTATTCCTCGATATCTTTTTTTTTTATTTTTTTCTGGCACTTAGGAGCGGCTTGTTGAGTGGGCCATTCTCTCTCTCTCTCTCTCTCTCTCTCTCTCTCTCTCTCTCTCTCTCTCTCTCTCTCTCTCTCTCTCTCTCTCTCTCTCTCTCTCTCTCTCTCTCTCTCTCTCTCTCTCTCTCTCTCTCTCTCTCTCTCTCTCTCCTGTCAATGTGTGTGTGTGTGTGTGTGTGTGTGTGTGTGTGTGTCTAGTTGTGTGCCGTCTACCTGTCAGTCTACTAGTCCCTTTACCTGTCAGTCCCTGTTCCCCTTGCTGTCACTCTGTCACTTTCGAGTAGGGCTATCAGACGCATGGTTGTGTATACATCTTACTGTGTGTTCAGAAGTGGATGAGTACTGGAGGAAATTAGGGTAGAGAAAAGGTAGAAAGTAAAGAAGGTATGAAAGAGAAGTGGGGGAGGTAGGGAGGAAAAAGAAAATGCGTAAAAGAAAAGGTATGGAAGAGAAGTAGTGGAGGGATGCAGGAAAATGAAAATGTGGAAAAGAAAGAAGGTATGGATGGGAAGTGGAGAAGGAACAGAGGAAAGAAAAATGGGGAAAGAAAGGTATGGAAGAGAAGTGGAGGAATCTGTGACCAATTACATTATAGAAAATTAAAATCAAAGCTGAACATGAAACACACACACACACACACACACACACACACACACACACACACACACACACACGTCATAAACATCAGTTAGTGTACCTTGTAATGTAATCACCTTGTTGTTGCATCAAGGCGGACGGTGACAAGACTTAACTGAATCTCTGTAGCGTTGTGTTTTATTAATATTGTTTGTTCACTGCTGTGTCTTGTAGGAAAAAATGTGCAATTCTCCTTGTTTTCTGTTTCTAGATCTTTTGTGTCCCTTTTTTTATTTTTCCTTCTGCATTTTCTTTACCTCCTTTTCTCATTCTCTACGTTCTCTTTAGCTTCGTTTTGCTTTCCCTGCATTCTCTTTACCCGTTTCTCTTATTTCTCTGCTTTCTCCTTATCTACCTTCTTTTATGTCTCCTTTTCATGCCTTTTTTTTTTTTACCTTTATTTCTCTTTCTGTGCATTGTCTTTGTATCTGTTTCCCTTTCTCTTCCTTGTATTTGCTTCTTTGCCTCTGTTTCTTCTTTGCATTTCTTTACACATGATAATATTGATTTGTTTTCATTTATTTTGCTCTCATTAGCCCCGGTCACTTTAAAAATGTTACAATTTTTTTTTCAATTTTTGTTAAGTATCTCGACAAAATTTCACGGTAAA
The DNA here is from genome assembly GCF_035594125.1 of Scylla paramamosain. Classification (NCBI taxonomy): domain Eukaryota; kingdom Metazoa; phylum Arthropoda; class Malacostraca; order Decapoda; family Portunidae; genus Scylla; species Scylla paramamosain. The sequence continues at coordinate 25,440,657 of NC_087152.1, read as the reverse complement.
TAATTTCACTAATGTCCCCCACAAAAAAAAATTTTAATAATGTAAATTAAATTATTAATATTAGTAGCAGTAATAATAATAGTACACGTAGTAGTACTAGTAGTAGTAGTAGTAGTAGTAGCAGCAGCAGCAGCATTACTACAAATAATAGTATTAATAGTGGTAGTAGTATTAACAAGAAAAAAAACAAGGGTGATAATAATAATAATAATAATAATAATAATAATAATAATAATAATAATGATGATAATAATTTAGTAGTAACAACAGCAATAAGCACATCGTACACGTATGCAATCTAGCACATAAGAAAATCCATGGAGTCCAAGATTCCCTCCCTTCCTTTAGGCATCACTGGCTAATTGCAAATGAACGTCAGTGCTTCCCTCGTGCCTGTGACACACGGACGCCCACCCTCCCACTAACCTTAGCAGCAGATTAATTACCAAGGTGAAGCAATAGAGCACTGCATTACCAGAAGCCGTTGATCTGTCCTTGCTCGTAGGTGAATAACAGGAAGTGGAGCGAGTAGAAGAGAGTGAGTGATGAAGAAAGGAAGCTGCGAAAGTGTTGGTACCAGGTGGAGGTTGCATGATTCACGACACTGATGACAGTTAACGAATGTATTAATAAAACAAAGTGAATAACGGTTTGAATAGCAGGTTAACTGGAGAGAAAACACTGGAGAGAAAATACTGGAGAGAAAATAATGAGCAGCGCACAGAGGAAGTTGCAGAATCGTTGGCAGTAGATGCAGGTTGAGGATTCACGACACTTATGACGAAATAAAAAAAAAAAGTCATATAAGAAAATAACGGATGTATAGAAAAAAAAAGTACTGAAAAAGTAAAAAGATGCAAGCCGTATATGTAAAAACACAAGGGGGACAAGAAATAGAAATTAAATTCTCTGAAGAAAACGAATATGCTGTAAATTAAAAGAATAAATTTTGTACAGCATGCATATATGGAGACACGTGATAGAAAACAAAAATGAAATAAGACGCGAACACTCACTTGCTGAATTATTGAAAAAAAATAAATAAATAAATAAAAAATAAAACTATCGTAACTAAATTAATGAAATAAGATGCGTGATATACAAGACACATATCAAGAAATCTAAAGGATATATATATATATACGAGTATATATATATATATATATATATATATATATATATATATATATATATATATATATATATATATATATATATATATATATATATATATATATATATATATATATATATATAAAACGTACGTAACTCAATAGATGCAATAATTGGATGTTGGTCTTGAAATGTTTTACTCCACTTTTATTCAGTATTTTTTTTTCGTTTCCTAGCTTCGGTATTACTTCCTTGTTTCATAGTGACGTGTAAGCAGCGTACTGGATAGA
>NC_087152.1:25421754-25434254 GCF_035594125.1 Scylla paramamosain | reverse complement strand
ATGAGACGAGCAATGGGCCGAGCAGTATCCAAGTGCATTCCACTGATCTCAATGCGTCTCTCTCTCACTCTCTCTCTCTCTCTCTCTCTCTCTCTCTCTCTCTCTCTCTCTCTCTCTCTCTCTCTCTCTCTCTCTCTCTCTCTCTCTCTCTCTCTCTCTCTCTCTCTCTGCGAAAATACACGTAGAAATACTTTTTTTTTTTTTTTGTAGTGAAAGCTTTGACAAGGTAAACTGCAGCCTGTGAGGTGCTGAGCCTTAATAACGATGACAGAGGAATGACAGATGGCACGCGCGGCGGTGATTATCCACCATGTTTGTGCATGATTCCCTGGATTCTGTCAGGGGAAAAAAAAATAAAACGTTAAAATGACCTATAGGAGTTGCTCAGTAGCTTACCACCTGTGCTGGCTGTTTCATTAGGCAATTTTACACCTCGATTCTGTATGGTGTTTGTAGCTTTTTTGTATTTGCTTTCAAGATTTTGATCAGTGTTTTGTCAGTCACCTCTATAGTGTGTTAATGATAATGACTGATATTGGTTATTGTGCTGATGATAATGGTAACAATATATATATATATATATATATATATATATATATATATATATATATATATATATATATATATATATATATATATATATATATATATATATATATATATATATATAACTTTTTTTTGTGTTTTGTCTTCTCTTTCAACAATTAAGTCAGTGATTTATTGATAGTGAGAGTGATTGTTGTGGCAAAGGTAATACTAATAATATATTTTTCGTATTTCTTTCCTCTTTACATCAAAATTATTGCTTATCAGTTGTGCGCTGGAGTATATTAATGACAATAATTGATAGTGGCAATGATTATTATGATGATGACGACAATACCGATAATAATAATGCACCCTGTTTTTCTTTTTTATTAATTGGTAATGGTGAAAGAGAGAGAGAGAGAGAGAGAGAGAGAGAGAGAGAGAGAGAGAGAGAGAGAGAGAGAGAGAGAGAGAGAGAGAGAGAGAGAGAGAGAACATAAGAACATAAGAAATAAGGGAAGCTGCAAGAAGCGACCAGGCTTACACGTGGCAGTCCCTGTATTAACCACACCTACCTATTTCCATCTGCTATCCCCATCCATAAACTTGTCTAATCTTCTCTTAAAGCTCTCTAGTGTCCTAGTACTAACTACATGATTACTGAGTCCGTTCCACTCATCTCCCACTATATTTGAAAACCAGTTTTTTCCTATCTCCTTCCTAAACCTAAATTTTTCAAGCTTGAACCCGTTATTTCTTGTTCTACCCTGGTTGCTGATCCTAAGAATTTTGCTTACATCCCCCTTGTTATAACCCTTATACCACTTAAAGACTTCTATCAGGTCCCCTCTTAACCTACGTCTCTCCAGAGAATGTAAATTTAACAGCTTCAACCTCGCCTCGTAAGGAATACTCCTCATCCCCTGTATCCTTTTAGTCATTCTCCTCTGTACTGATTTTAATAGACCTATATCTTTCCTGTAATGTGGGGACCAGAACTGCACCGCGTAGTCTAGATGAGGTCTGACCAGCGCCAAGTATAACTTTAATATTACTCCCGGCCTTCTACTTTTAACACTCCTAAAAATGAATCCTAGTACCCCATTTGCCTTGTTTCTGGCTTCTATGCATTGTTTCCCTAGACGGAGTTCAGAGCTAACTATAACTCCTAAATCTTTCTCGTACCCTGTACCTACCAGAGTTTGGTTGTCTAATGTGTACCTATTGTGTGGGTTTCCTCTACCTACGCTAAGCACTTTGCATTTATTGATATTAAATTGCATTTGCCATCTATCCGTCCATTCATTCATTCTATCTAAGTCTGCCTGCAAGGCGATGGCATCCGATTCTGACCTAATTAATCTACCTATCTTTGTGTCATCCGCAAATTTACTAACATCACTACTAATTCCACTATCCAAGTCATTGATATACATTAGAAATAACAATGGCCCTAATACTGATCCCTGTGGCACCCCACTACTTACATGACCCCACTCGGATTTCGAGCCGTTTATTACCACTCTCTGTCGCCAGTCACTAAGCCATGACCCTATCCAGCCTAACACCTTCCCAGAGAGAGAGAGAGAGAGAGAGAGAGAGAGAGAGAGAGAACACACCACACCACAGCCAGAGAATCAAAGACAGACAGGCATAGTTTACTGTTAGTAGTCAAGCAATAAAGAGGGAGGCGGAGACAGACACCCACACGTAGACACACCAATAGTTTACGCCTGGCAGGTAGCGATACAGATCAGAGGAGGCAACGTGGTGGAGTGGAGAGTCTGAGAGTCGGGAGGCGAGGAGGGGAAAAGAGTAGACATGTATTCATAAAGTTAATCACAACCATGTCTAAGGCCCTGGACCGTCTGATGGGCTTGCCTGAAGGTCTTCATAAAGCGTCTGGCGGAGCATCGCCGAGGCTTTATCTTCAGTCCGTCATTGTCTTGCCCCATATTGGTGATGAGGAGGCGCTCTGTAGGCCGCGGCGACCCATCCTCCCGTCCCTGCTCACAACAGGCGGTGTGTTACAGAGGCGTAGTGGGAAGCAGTCTTGTAATAGTGGGCGTAGTGGCGTAGTGGGAAGCAGTGGCTTGTAATAGACAATGAAAGTTAGTAATAGGTCATGTGTTACGGAAGTTGTATTGAAAAAATAAAGTTTGTGACTGATTTCGGTAATTTTGTTGCTTGTTATGGTTAAGAAGATAAAGGAATGATTATGGTGATGGTGATACCTGGAAGTAGACGATCATAATTAACAACTGGCTGTGTTAAACAAGCGTAGTAGTACATACGGTGTTGGCGGATAACTGGTGTTTTTGTTAAGAGTGAGTGAGTGGTGTAGTAATTACAGTGAAGGTTATAACAAGCAATAGATATTCAGAGGTAGTAATACGTGGTGTGTTATATCGGTTTAATAGCAAATAAAATGTTTGTTACTTTGTATGGCTAATGGAAGGATTATGGTAACGGTTATTGATGATAGTAATTGTTTTTGTTTTGTGTTACATGTTCATGATTACGAGGAGGATTATATTGATGGCTACGGACGGTGATACAGTACACGGACAAGTCTGAACAGGCGTCATCGTATAATCAGAAGACAACGTAGTCACTGTCAAAAGTCGAATAAAATTTTCTACTCTGCTCCACAGTATTTTCTGCCTTTCCTCAACCTTTAACCATATTGTGTAGTGACTTTCCTTGCAAGACTACAGTGCTGAAGGATTATAAGCATATCAAAATACATAATATTCAGGAAAAAAAAAAACTCAGCAGAAGTGAGTAAACACATTTAGTACTGGACTTCTAACTCTAACTGTACGTCCATAGAAAGTGTTGATGCATGTAACTGTCTTGGAAATGTACCATATATAAGTGCAGGAGGTTACTCTACTTATGACCTCCACTGTACATATCAGCAGCAGGACACAGCAGTGACAGTGTTAGTGTCCCTTGGGTGTGAAAAAAGTGGTGCACGAATTTACGAGATTGGAGAAGGTATTACATGTACAGCAGGACACGAGCTCATTTCATTCAGGGAATAGTCACTGCAAGAGAAAAGAGTGTGCACTGATTAATGTGGCATAAAGCAAGAGAGCGAGACTGAAAATGTCAGGTCACAGAATAAAGGACGTCTCTCTCTCTCTCTCTCTCTCTCTCTCTCTCTCTCTCTCTCTCTCTCTCTCTCTCTCTCTCTCTCTCTCTCTCTCTCTCTCTCTCTCTCTCTCTCTCATACACAAACACACACACACACACACACACACACACACACACACACACACACACACAGAGAGAGAGAGAGAGAGAGAGAGAGAGAGAGAGAGAGAGAGAGAGAGAGAGAGAGAGAGAGAGAGAGAGAGAGAGAGAACGTATAATATGACATGGGAAGAAAAATTCTGCACAATAATAGTATAACAAGAAATAACAGAGAACATGGATGAGAATAATGAAACATCAGAGTAGAGAGCGACACACACACACACACACACACACACACACACACACACACACACACACACACACACACACACACACAAAATGAAATAAATAAAGAAGAAATTACATAAATAAATGAATAACTAAATAATAATAATATGATGATATTGACTGAGAACAAAATGATCACAGAAATAGCACATCCTGGAGCAACAAAGAACACGTATAGGAATAACAAAGTCCAAGCTGCTCATTTCTCTCCCCGCCGGCTGAGTGACGCAGGGATTGTCAACAGATGCACCCAAGCCTTATTCTCGCAATGCTTCAAAGGAATTGAAAAAAAAAAAAATAGATAAAAAAGTAACTATTTATTTTATGATGTAAGAAAGCGGTATGAGAAAAGAAATGTTTTTGTTTATTCATGCTGTGTTTTTTTTTTCTGTTACTTATTTTCAGATTTGGGAATTTCTTGATATGAAAAAAAATAAATAAATATTCGTATTCCGTTTTTTTTTTGTTTTGTTACATGAGACCACTTACTTTATTACGTAAATAAAAAACATGAGGGAAGACATATTTTTCATATGTGCATATATATATATATATATATATATATATATATATATATATATATATATATATATATATATATATATATATATATATATATATATATATATATATATATATATATATATATATATATATATATACTTATTTATTTATTTATTTTAAGTATGATTTGTTGCATTTGTGCTTACTTGATTAGGTAGAGTGAGTTGAGTGATCAGCAGGAGTACAAATAGAGTGTTATATGAACCCTGGACTGGATTCTTACGATGTTACGATATTTTGATAAAGTCTGATAAAATCACGACTTGCAAATGTTTTTTATATTTTTAATGTTCATCAGACATTTGAGACATTTGGAACATATATGTAGCACTAGTACCTGTGCTTGACTGATATCGTTAAGTTTTCAACAAATTCTAATTAGCCTCGCATAAATCAAATTAAATAAACCACAGGACACAGCGTAGGTCAGTCTGGTGGTTATTAACTTCCAACCATAAATTTGCTCGAATACATTCTAATATAATGCATGCCAGAGCCCATCTTACATTAAAATATAAATAAATAAATAAAAATAAGCTACAAAACACGATGGAGATGAGTGTATCTGATTAGTGAACTTCTATTAATACATTTATATGGAAAGATTCTGACACAATGCATAAGAGCATCCAGAACTCCCTAACTGTGGCAACAGGGATGAGATTCACAAGCCTCACAGCTCCAGCCCTGCCACAACTGTCAACGTAAATACTGTTAATTAATAGAAATAAAGCACAAAACAATATAGATAAGTCAGTCAGGTTAAATAATTTGCATTTATCTATTTACACGAATAAATTGTGATACTACTCATACCACAGCCTTGTATTAGAATGTCTTATTGAAAAAAATTTAAAAAAATATAAACAAACCATGAAACTGGAAATGAGTGTGGGTGGCAATGATTCACAACACCAGGAGCAATGCATGGAATCTTCATAACCATCTACAAGAGGAACAGAATAAAAACGTACATATTGTGCATTTTCTAGCCAGTACATTCAGTGTTTAGAGTTGTCGGTGGAGCAATAGAAGATGTCTAAGAATGGTTAGTAATTAAGGAAAGATTGTTCAAATAGCAGTGAAGGAGTTAATATACACGAATAATTTGTAATATTATGTATAAAACTGGGACAGCAGGGATGAGTTTCTCAATTCCAGCATTCCAACCCAGCCACACACACACACACACACACACACACACACACACACACACACACACACACACACACACACACACACATCGGCACATACCTTCAGCTGTTCCCGCCGCCTGACAGCTGTGAGGGCCAAAGTTTGACACGCTGTCACACAGAACATTCAGCTTGATTACAGTTTTGACAGCCCGGCACTGATAGTTATCCTTGATGTGGGGAATTTAGGCAATATAAATGTATCCATGTTTATGTGTTAGTCATCTGTGGAGTTCATGTTTTGCTGTTGTGTGATTTGTATCTGGTGTTGCTTATTCAAAGGTTTTGCTTGTGTTTTGCTGTTGTGTGACTTGTATCTGGTGTTGTTTATTCAAAGGTTTTGCTTGTAAGGTACTTTTTTTTTTTTTTACCAGTTTTATAAAATGCAGGGAGCGATATGTGGTGGAAATTATTTTTTTTTCTTATTTGTGAGATGAGACAGGAGTAAAAAAATATAACAATCTGGGGTAGAAATAGCGGACGAAAAGCAAATTTGTGTTCTACCCATATAGATGTACACACACACACACACACACACACACACACACACACACACACACACACACACATACACATTTATATTAACGACATCATTAACGTAAGTGCAAAATTCCAATGCACCATATATGCTGATGACATGAATTTATTATTACATGATGAGAACATTGATAATCTATGCATAGATCTCAATACAGAACTAGATGGTATAAATAAATGGATTAGAAATAACAAACAAAGCCTCAATGTTAGAAAGAAAGTTATTATATAATTCATCAAAATGGTTCACATACAGTCAACATGCCGCCACTAACACCTGAAGGAACACTAATAGAAAGAGTCAGTCTCAATAAATTCTTGAGCGTTTTTGTAGATGAGAACATGAACTGGAAATTTCAGATCAGCTCCATTGTAAGTAAGGTATCTAGAATGTGTGGTATTTTATATAGAATAAAAAACAACCTTACATGAGAAGCACTTGTCAGTATATATTACACACTCTGTTACCGCCATTTAATGTATTGTTTATCAGTGTGGGCATGTACTTGGCCCTCTAGCCTAAATAGATTGCAAATAGCCCTAAATAAAATATTCAGGTGCATATTTCACATGAACAAATTTGATTCTACACATGATGTAATTTCCACTCACAAATTTCATAATTTCAGCAACATTCATATATACTTTCTGGTAATATTCATCTACAAATGCCTCACACAGACCCATGGAACCCATCCTTTCCAAATGGTATGCACATCACACAACACACGCAGTAATTATGTCAACCTTGTTTGTCCTCAGTTCAGAACATTTCTTTTCAGAAACAGTGTGTTTTGCTCCGCACCTCATATTTGGAATGCTCTGCCAATAGAAATGAAACTTCTAGTTAATAGTGGTGATTTGCATACATTTAAAAAAAATCTGTAGAAACACATTTGGTTACACTCCAAACAGTCTAGCTTAATTACTATCTAAGATTGTTATATTATTTTAATTATTATTATTGATAACATCTTTGTTATTATTGCTGAGTTATCTATCATTGATTATTTCTTATTTTTACTATGGTTAGTATTTCTTTTTTTTTTCTATGGTTATTATTATGGTTATGATTATCATTTACTAGTAATGCTAATTATTTTCATACTTGAGGGTTACGTTCGCACTGCAACCTGGAAAAAAAATAAATAGATAAATGAATAAATAAGTCTGTCGGGAAGCCTCGGCTTGACAGACTGAGCCAAAACATGTTGTGCATATATTGTGTATGTAATGTTTGTAATATAATGCCAATAAACATTTACTTACTTACTTACTTACACACACACACACACACACACACACACACACACACACACACACACACACACACACACACACACACACACACACACACACACTTCTAACAATGACAAAATGTATCTTTCTATCCTCTTGTATCGGTTTATCTCCCATTCTTTAATCCAGGTACAAAAGAAAACAACAAAAACATCATTTTTTCCTCTTGCACCCTCCTTTTATCCTCTTACATTTATTATAGACGAAAAATCCCTCTTTTCTTCTCAGTTTTTATGTACTCTGTTCTCAATACTAAATAGAAATACACAAACTTAACAACACAAATCGTTCTACATTTGTCCATCTGTTTCTTTTCTCTTGCATCTTCCTCTTGTTATCTATTCACAAAAAAAAATAAATAAATAATAGATACAAAATTATTCTACAGCACATTTCTCTCCTTCTTTACCTCTCCTTTCCTTCCTTCCCCCTCTCACCCTCCCTCCCATGCCTGTATCCCTCTCCTCTCCCTCCCTCCCTCCCACATCACTCGCATGTGACCCTTCTGTCTATATCACTCACTCTCCCTCTCTCCCTCCATCTCCTTCTCTCTTCCTCCCACCCTTGTAACTCTTCCCTCGCTATCTCCCTCCCTCTCGCCATTCTCTTCCATGTGACCCTTCCTTTTCCCTCCCTTCCTCCCTCCTCCACTCTCCTTTTTTTTTTTTTTTTTATTTAAACATGAGTACATTGTCACCCGAAGGCGCACTGCCGTGTGCAACCTATTTTAGGGGTGGGACACAACACAATTATAAATATAAATTATATACATATATATATATATATATACATTCTTTATGGGCTTATTGTTAGCAGGGGGGTTGGGAACGAGCCCCTCCAGTGGTGTGCTGCTAACTTCACGTCCTGGGTATTATCCTGTAATCCTTCCTCCTCCTCTCACTTGTTACCCTTCCCTTTCCGTCCCGTTCCTCCCTACCTACCTCCTTCCCTTCCTCTCTTCCCCCCGTCCCTCTCCTGCGACCGGGGCCTCACCTGAGATATAATTATAATTACCTCCACTGCAGTTTAATCGAATCATGCCATGAAGAACGAGATTGTGGAGTATTTTTCAGGTGTGTTTGTGTGAGAGAGAGACAGAGAGAGAGAGAGAGAGAGAGAGAGAGAGAGAGAGAGAGAGAGAGAGAGAGAGAGAGAGAGAGAGAGAGAGAGAGAGACTGGCACATATGAACACAGAGCCACACAAAATAAATCAACAAGTGAATGGATAAATACATCAATGTAATATGGAAGTGAATGTGTAAAATGCTTATATGAATAAATAAAACAGACATAGATTAAATAAACATTTAAATAATTAGGTAGTCAAATATATAAATTACCAAATAACACTGAAAATGATCCTGGAAAGACAATTCAAATAACCAAATAACACTGAAAATGATCTGGAAAGACAATTCAAATAAAGTAGGATGGTATGCTAGTTTAATCACATATAAATAAATAAAACAGACTTATAGATAAAATAAACTTTTATATAATTAAGTAGGCAAATATATAAATTACCAAATAACACTGAAAATGATCCTGGAAAGACAATGCAAATGAGGTAGATTGTTATGCTAGTTTATTGTTTACCTAATAATGAATCGGCAGCTTGTGTTCAAACTTTTTCACGGCACTCAGCCTTCTGCGCCTTCCTCAGTCACACGCATTACAAGCGTGTCGTCTTTCATTGCATCCGCAAACCTTCTCTCAGGTCTCCCTCTCTTTCTCCTGTTTCCAGCATCTCCAGCATCCTTCTCCCCCACACGCTCCTCGTCTTCTCTCCTGACACGCCCATTAGTTTAGGAATACTGCATATAAATTTATTTGGCGAAGTAATCATGTTCTGTATAATTGGGCATGAGTAATCCCGCAGCACACTCTTCTTCTTCTTTCGGCTGCTCCCATTTAGGGGTCGTCACAGCGGATCACTCTTCTCCAATGCGCTCGATCTCCTGCGCCTTCCTCTGTCACGTCCACCACTTGCATGTCTCCCTTCACAGCATCCATAAACCTTCTCTTTGCCCTCCCTCCCTTCCTCCTGCCAGGTAGAGCCATGTCCAGCATCCTCCTCCCCACCTCCCCCTCGTCACTCCTCCTGACATGTCCAAACCCCCTCAGCCTACCCTCCTGTTGGGTTTACCCCACAGCACACTAACCTCTGAAATTCCCTGTCAGTTTTTATGTTCTCTTCCAATGACTGGCTATTGTCAGGAGGGAAGTAGGAAGTATTCAGAACACTTTTAGACTAAGGTTATTCTATATGTATGCTTTTCCTTTCTTTTTTTCTAATTCTTCTTTTCTCTTCTTCTGAAAGTATAGGTTAATCTGATTACTTGTTTCCATTATTACCTACTTCAAAACGTCCCTCTCCTAAAACTACAATTGTCGTATATGATTTTTATATTCTTACTTCATTTTTCATCTTTTTTTGAGAGCAACAATAAGAAGAGTGATTTATTTACATTATCATCAGTACAATTTTTTTTTTTTTTTCATCTCTTCACCAGCATATTCTACTCAAACAAGACAATACCGTCCGCCACAAATATTTGCCTATATGATTTTCCTCATTTTCTACTCCTTCATGTACATTTTTTTGAGTGCCAATTAAGATTATTATTTATTTCTACTATAACCACCTACTATTTTACCCCTCGGCCACTCTATTCTAAGCATCAACAACAAAAAACTGTCCACTACACAGATAAAATACACTTCCCTTACTTTCCTTTCTATTTTCTACCTAATTTAGCCGAGGTCGGGTAGCATGACACAGACCACGCCTAGAGGGACGAGGGAGAGTAGAGGGAGAATAGAGAGGACAGAGGAGGCGTGTCAGGCTGGGAGACGTAAGAGGACATTTTAAAGTAGGTACCACGTGAGGAAGACGAGCACACAGGGCAGGAAAACTTTACACAGAAACACGAGAAAAAAATTCTTGAGTAGAGGGTAAAAAGATAGAGAAGGGAAGACATGGAGGAAGAAGATGGGTAAGAGGGAAGTTATACTGCACTGGTGAAGAGAATTAGAAGACTACTGGGAGGATTTTGTGATTAAGAAGGGAAGGAAGTAGCTGGTTGTTGGCGCTGGGAATAAGGCAGCAAAGGAAGGAAGTGTAGGGTAAAGGAGGATGTCTCAGTGGAAAGTTTCGGTGAAGTAAAGATTTCAAAGGAAAGTTGTGGTGATGGAGGGGGAAGATTGTTATACGAAAAGGAAGTGTCGATTTGTGGCGATAGGAAAAAGAAATAAAGGAAGAAATGTTTGGAGTGAAAGAGGAAGGACTTCGGGAAGGGTTGCAGTGAAGGAAAGGAAGGATTGTGATGGAGAAGATTGGTAGTGAAAGAGGAGGTTGTAGGAAGAATCACGGATAGAAGAGGGTAGTTTTAGGGATTGGGGTGGTGAAAGGAAAGTTTTGGGTTCGGTGATGAAGAAGGATTCAAATTCAAAGAGTAAGAAGTTAGAGAGAGAGAAAAAAAAGAAAGGCTTTGGGTGTAAGAAGGTACAATTGAAAAGGATAAAAAATGGGAGGTTTAGAAGCGATAGATGGAATGAAAGACTAAATGAAGGAGGAAGATGAAAAGGGGAGGAGGGTTAGGAGGAAAAGGACGGAGAGGAGGAGGAAGAGGAAGAAGCGAGAGCGATGATATGGTTAGGGAAAGAAGAGGGCACTTTTAGGGATTATGGTTAAGAGAGGGAAGATTTTGGGATGAAGAAGAGAGTGATTGAGTAAACAAAAAAAAAAGGTTTGCTGAGGAAAGATTGTGCATGAAAAGGACTGCAATTGACGAATGAAGAGGTGCAGAATGAAGAAGGATGTGGATGGCATACGATAGAAATGTAAAAGATAAAGAAATAAGAGGTTCGGCAGGATAGTAGAGTGGAGAACAAAAAGGAAGAGGAGAAGGAGGAGGAGGAGGAAGAGGAGGAGATAATACGAAAAAAAAGATTAAGAGTAAAGAATGAGTTTGGTGGAAGAGCTTAGGGGTGAATTAAGCCTGAAAATTAGGATAAAGAAACAGGTTCAGAAGTGAAGGAAGAGAGGATTGGGTAGAGGAACAGTGGGCAGAGGACGAGGAGGAGGAGGAGAAGGAGAAGGAGGAGGAGGAGGAGGAGGAGGAGGAGGAGGAGGAGGAGGAGGAGGTAAAAGGAAGAGGAGTAGGAGGAGGAGAAGCTGGATTTTTGGGGCGTGATATGGGGGAAGAAGAATGGGAGGAGGAATAAGAGTGGGCAGAGGAGGAGAAAGAATAAGTGGAGTTACAGGAGGAGGAAGGAAAGCAACAAGTTTTTTGCGGTGACGATTTCGGTGGAGGAACAGTGGACGGAGAAGTGTGGGAAGAGGAGGAGGAGAAACAGAAGCAGGAGTTTTTTTGGGGGGGTGGTTTGGGTGCGGCGCCTTCATCAAACCTGTGAACGCAGCTAAATAAGGCGGAGGAAAAGTTCTGTGATAAGGACCCAAAATTAAGTCAGGAAGAGCCTCATGCACACATGGGATTAGTGAGATGCAAGGAGCCAGCCAGCCAGCACTGGGCAAGGCGGTGGACAGATTACTGCACCAGCCACAGAGGAGACACACAGACAGACAAGCACAGAAACACACACGACACACAGACATACACACACACACACACACACACACACACACACACACACACACACACACACACACACACACACACACTCTCTCTCTCTCTCTTTCTCGTCACCTTTTCTATGGTCTTTATCATCAATTTTTTCTTTTTTTATATATATTTTTTTAACTTTTATTATTTTTAGTTTTATCTTTCATTTTCCTACCGTTCATTTATTTTACCTCTCCTGTTAACCGTGTGTGTGTGTGTGTGTGTGTGTGTGTGTGTGTGTGTGTGTGTGTGTGCGCGTGCGTGC
>NC_087152.1:25401754-25416754 GCF_035594125.1 Scylla paramamosain | reverse complement strand
TGTTATTTAGTGTTGTAGGCCTAATTTTTTCTTTGTGCCCTTTGCTTTAACGCTCTCTCTTTTCGTCTCTGTTTTTCACTCTCGCTTCTTTTTTCTTGCTTTCCCTTTTTTATTTGATTTTTTTCTTCTTATTTAAACTTGCCATGCTTCTCTCCAGTGTGGCTCTCTTGTTTTACGTTTATGTTTAATTTTCTTCTCTTCTCTAGATTTCCCTCTCGCTTCTCTTGACCATCTTATTTTTCTGTTGTCTTCTCTTCTGTAAGTTATTTATTTATTTTTCCGTGATATTGTTTTAAAATTGCAGGTGTTGTGTTTCTGTACTTTTGTTTAACAGTCTCATTGTCTGTATCTTTCGCTCTCCCTTCTATTTCTTTTTGTCCATTTTTGTCCTGTGTTCTCGTATTATTGAGCTTTATGATATTGGTAAGACTTCATGAGATTGGTTTAGGAAAAGCAAAGTTAAAAGTAAAGGTAAGAGGAAGGACGGAAAGATATGTTGATAAGAGTGACGATTGCATGTGTGTTTATGTAATGAATATGAAGTAGCTGAGGATATCTGTGGTGTTATTTATAAGGGCTCAATAAGATTGGGTTCAGGTTGGCGAAAGGGAAAGGGAAATTAAAAGAAAGGGATGGAACACGAAGAACGCGCAGATAAAAGTGACGATTTCTTGTTTGCTTACGTAGTGATTAATATGTAGTTGAGGATATTAGCTGCATGGTATTGGCTGGTGAAAGGGAAAGTAAAGGTGAAAGGAAGGACTGGAAGGTATACAAGTAAAGATGACGAATGCTTGATTTGTTTACCTAGTGATTATTGGGGAGCTGAAGATGTTAGGGATATGTTATTGTCTGTAAACTGATAATAAACAGAAGGAAGATTAGAAGAGTAATTATTTAGTGCTGTATTAGTAATTGGTTAGGGGTGATAGAAGTATTAATGGTCTTAGGTACGTGGTGGATAAAGCGGCAGTACGTACAGGTGGTATACAGCAGATGATATGCAGTGGGTGGCAGGCAGCAGGTGACGCGGCGAGCAGGGCGATTTAAGTCTCAATTAAAGGTGTTTTTGCCACTTAGATGTAACAGACGGGTGTGTAGTGTTAAACAAAGGTAGTACACACACACACACACACACACACACACACACTTAAAGCCATTACAACAAGAAGGTAATGAAGAAGTAGAGTTTGATAAAGCGAGTGGATTTTTTTTTTTTTTTCAAGATTGAGGAAGCAAATTATGAAGTGCGGGATGAGGATATGTGGTGGTGGTGGTGGTGGTGGTGGTGGTTGTGGTGGTGGCTAAGAGCGTAACATATTAAAGTGGTTTGGTTACGTGGAAATAATGGATGAAGGGGAGCTGAGTAAAAGAAGGTATGATGACAAAATTCAAGGAAAGGCTTTAGAGAGAGACTGCGCGGAAGCTGGGATGATTGAGTGGAGAGAGAGAGAGAGAGAGAGAGAGAGAGAGAGAGAGAGAGAGAGAGAGAGAGAGAGAGAGAGAGAGAGAGAGAGAGAGAGAAAGCACTAAATAGAAAGCTTTCGAAAAAAAAAATACCGAACAATTTTTTTTAATATAGTTTCCAAATAGAAAAATAAACAGGAAGACTTTAAACCCCGCCACACACACACACACACACACACACACACACACACACACACACACACACACACACACACACACACACACACACACACACACACACACACACACACACGAAACAAATAATAACTCCAAAAAGCATGAAAATGACTAAATCACTCGGCAATACACGATACAGTCTCTCTCTCTCTCTCTCTCTCTCTCTCTCTCTCTCTCTCTCTCTCTCTCTGGCCATGCTATTGTGGCTCTATTTTTAAGGACGGGAACTTAATACACTGAGGTTCACTAAGGTAATCGGAGACGCCAGCACACACAGGCGGGACTCAGAGCAGCGTGGACCCTCCAATTATGCTGTTATTTTTTTTTTTTTAATATGGTGCTTGGTGTGTGTGTGTGTGTGTGTGTGTGTGTGTGTGTGTGTGTGTGTGTGTGCGTTGGTATTATCTCATTATTAGTGTTAGTTTTCTTTTAATGGTTTTAGTGAGTTTAGTTTGTTTAGTTTGTGTTAATGTGTGTTTCTATTCTGTCAGTGGCTGGCTGAGTGTTGTGTGAGTGTGCTTGTGTGTTGTGGAAAATTATTATCTTATCATTAGTTTAGTTTAGTTATTTTTTCTTTTTTTTTTAATGGTCTTTCTCTTATTGTGTTAGACTGCTGAATGTTATGTGAGTAGTGTGTGTGTGTGTGTGTGTGTGTGTGTGTGTGTGTGTGTGTGTGTCATTTCATTATTATTGTTGTTTTTTTTTTTTATGGTTTTAATCTTAGTGTTAGTTTCAGATTATTGATAGTGTTGTATTAGTGTTAGTGTTGTCACTGTTAGTATTGTTCGTAGTATTAATGTTTGAGTCTCAGTATTGTGATTTGTGTTAGTATTATCTCAGTGACAGTAATGTAAGTACTAGTGTTGTGTTTCTGCTCTCGTTGTGTTAGTATTGAGTAAATCCTGTGCTAGTGTGTTAGTGCTTATCCTTTTAGTATAAGCATTATGACAGTGTGAGTTAGTGGCAGCGGTCATGTTTGTGGAGGCGAGACATGAAAGACAAATGACCTGACCTCTCGGAACACGTCAGGTTAGCAGGTCCATTAGAGGCACGTCCATTAATGGCTTGTTTGTTCTGCTCTTAATTGCCTCTTAATTACCGTGCCAATCAACGCTTGATCTAAGTTACTGATAGAATTCGCACGTTACTAAATACGTTTTTATTTATTTTTTCATACTCAGTAGGCTACATGTTTTTTTATTTTATTTTATTATTCTATTTATTTATTTATTTATTTATTTATTATTTGTTATTCATCTGTTATATAATGTACCATATTTTTGGCTTCTTACTATTTAACCCATATTAAATCTGTATTTTGTTTTTCAGTTTTCTGGTTCCTTGTCTTGTTTTACATTGATTTTGTCTGCATCACTTACAAGATAATAATAATGATAATAATAATAATAATAATAATAATAATAATAATAATAATAATAATAATAATAATAATAATAACAATTGTTTAGAGTCGCTCGGCCATTGAGATATTACTGCTTCAAGTAACATATCATGACTTATAATTATCTTGTATAAACCATGACATATTCTGCTCAACTTTACGATGATCCTGAGGGATTATAAATAAACAGTCACTTTATCTCTCTCCTTGTATTACACCATTAACAATAAAAAAGAATAAATAAATGTATGATGGAAAAAAAATTATTTTACGTACCAGAATAAACTTGTGTTTTTTTTCCCAGCTGATTCAATGGAAACGGTTTAAGTATATAGTGTCATTTTAGATACCAGAATAAAACGGGTGCGCCTCACTTTCTTAATTTATTGCTAACAGAAATTTGTACAAAAAATATATCGTGTTTTCGCCCGATTTCTTTGGGACGCTCTAGATGAGAGAGATCTGTGCAAGGAAAGTGGAATGGTTTCAACCAGTAGAATAAAGATAAGAAATTTTACTTTTCATTTCATTCTTAATGGCATTTTTTTTTTAACCATTGATCAAAGAGGAGAAAGAAATGAGGAAGCCACGTGTAAGAAATGTGTCAGTAGAATGATTTCAACCTCTGGAATACAATTTGTAATCTTTTCTTTTCTGGTTCATTCGTTATGGCAAATTATATATTGATTTTCCCCCATGAAGCAAATAGGGAAATTATACCGTATCTACCTGGAAGAAAACCCTAAGTGTAGTTACTTCAGTTATTAGAATAAAGATCAGATTTCTTTTGTATTTTTGTAATTCGTTATTACAAATTGTATAATATTTTTTAAAACAAAATTCAAGGGAGAGAAAATAAGATATCCACCTGAAGGAAAGGTATGAAAAGTAAAAAGAATAATATAGAAAACAATAAAGCTAAATAAAAAAAAAGTATGTAAAAATTATGGAAGAAGATTTCCCAGTAAGTAAACTCTGAACCCTGAGCCCTGAAACCTGAACCCAAGCCTGAGTTAAAGCCCTGAATGAATCCCTGACTTTTTTCTTGTCTTCCCGGGAAGTCATCATCGCCATTTTTTTTCTCGTCTTTTGTTGTACGAGAAATGGTGGAGGTGCCCACGTAAACCTTAAGCTTGTCTTTTCCTCGCATGGAGTGAACGGACAACAACAACACAAAAATAAATAAATAAATAAATAAATGCTTTGGGGAATAGAGAGTAGAGTGTGTGATACTTTGTACGTTAATTTTCGTATTCTAAGAAGCGCTGGGAATTTCATACACATTATATTGAACTGAATTTCAGGGACGAAGATTCTTCCATGAAAAGCTCACTCAAAATAACTCCCTAGACGATACTTTTTTTATTTTTTTCGGCACTCTTACCAAAATACTGAGGTCGTTTGGGAATTTTGTGTTGCATTATACCTTGGTACATCTCGTGTGGTCGTCCTTGCATTACACTCCTTGTCCCTATCACACATATACCTACTTCTATTTTTTATCCAGTCCTTCCTTCAGTTGATGTGTACTTCTTGTCTCCATTACTGTCTTCTCACAGTCTTTCACTTCAACACCGCTTGCCTAAATTACTTTCCCGTCATAACAAATTACCATCTAACTTCATCTAAGAAAAGTAACCAAACTTAACCTAAGCTAACATATAACCTAATGAAAGCTAACATATAACATACAACAAATAACATATAAACATAAACATATATAACTTAAGGTTTCAAGACACTTATCCTTCAATTTTTGACTACCGCTTTGGACCCTTTTATGGGACTGGCATTTCAGTGGCCATTTTTTTTTTATTGGAATTTTGTTGCCCTTGGCCAGTGTCACTCCTACATAAAAAAAATAAATAAATAAAAACTAAAAAAACAAAAGAACGTACTAACAAATCTAACCTGACTCAAGAACACTTCAAAAAAAGAACGTAATCCAACTTCAGAAAATTTAATCTATCCTGACTTTACTTAACATAACCTATTAGTCAAACCTAACTTTTCTACTACTACTACTATTACTACTACTACTACTATTACTACTACTACCAACTTATTATTTTGATTATTGTTATTATTATTATTATTATTATTATTATTATTATTATTATTATTATTATTATTATTATTATTATTATTATTAAAAGAGTGGCGTGAATGAATGTGAATGTAAAATTCTTTGCCTTGTCTTAGTGACATTATTGCTGTTATTATTAATGGAAGGATATTCTATCTCTCTCTCTCTCTCTCTCTCTCTCTCTCTCTCTCTCTCTCTCTCTCTCTCTCTCTCTCTCTCTCTCTCTCTCTCTCTCTCTCTCTCTCTCTCTCTCTCTCTCTCTCTCTCTCTGATATTCTTTATCGTCTCAACCTCTCGATTGTGTTCATTTTAATCTTAAGAGTCTCGTGTTCTTCTGGTGTCTTGATTGTCTTCGCTTCGCCTCCGAGTCACGTGTTCCTTAAAGTGTTCACTCCGCCTCCGAGTCACGTGTTCTTTAAAGTGTTCACTCAGCCTCCGAGTCACGTGTTCTTTAAAGTGTTCACTCCGCCTGCGAGTCACGTGTTCTTTAAAGTGTTCACTCCGCCTGCGAGTCACGTGTTCTTTAAAGTGTTCACTCCGCCTGCGAGTCACGTGTTCTTTAAAGTGTTCACTCCGCCTGCGAGTCACGTGTTCTTTAAAGTGTTCACTCCGCCTCCGAGTCACGTGTTCTTTAAAGTGTTCACTTCGCCTCCGAGTCACGTGTTCCTTAAAGTGTTCACTCAGCCTAGGAGAAAATGGGTTAAAGTGTTCACTCCGCCTCCGAGTCACGTGTTCTTCATTTTGTTCACTCTGTGCGGAGTCGCGTGTTCCTCAACGTGTTCACTCCGCCTGCCAGTAGCGTGTTCTTCGTGTTCACTCCACCTGGAAGTAGCATGTTCTTCATCTTCACTCCACGTTGAGTCCCGTGTTTTTCGACGTCTCAGTCTTTCGATCGTGTTAATTTTTTATCTCCGAGTCTCGTGTTCTCTCGTGTTCTCACTCCGCTTCCGATTCCCGTGTTCTTCGTCACCGTTGCGGCTTGTCAATCATGTGCACCTGTTTTTTTTTTTTTTTCCTTGATTTACATTTTTCTTTTTTTCTCTAACCTTACAATTACAGCGTATAACTATGTATTTTTTTTCAATTTTCTTCACTGTATTTCTTTTTTCTTGTTCTTGTAAGCTTTTTTTTTTCTTTTTAGACATTTTATTTATTTTTTATTTCGTTTTATATTTCAAATTTCTCATTTTTATTGTTTTTTTATTTTTTTTATTTTGGTCTTTTGTATTTTCTTTTCTTGTTTTAGTTTCTATTCTAAATTCAAAAGTATTCTTTTATTTTTGTTATTTGTATTATATATATATATATATATATATATATATATATATATATATATATATATATATATATATATATATATATATATATATATATATATATATATATATATATATATATATATTATTTTCTTATACATTCTAATCTCAACATAAAATACAATTTCCTTTTTTTTTCTAGAATTTTTGCAATATTTGTTTTTTTTTTTTATTTTCTTTTAAATTTCTTCAGTTCGACTTTCTACTTTAAACTAAGAATTACAAGTTTATGCATATTTTTATTCCCATTTTTTTTTTTTCATGTTTCATATAAAACATGAAACTAGAATGGATCCTGATCTGTGGTCGTAACGTCTATGAGTAATTTACAGTATCAACCACAAAATATAAGATAAAAAGAACAAAATTGAAAAAAAAAAGAAAAGAAATATTAAAATACAAAAAAAGCGCAGTTGTAAGTGTAGAATAGAAATAAAAACAGAAAAAATATAAAAGAAGAAAAAAAAAAAAAAAAACAGTTAAGCAAATACAAAAAGTTATAGTTTAAGTTTAAAATAAAAGATAAAAAAAGAAAATGCAACAAAAACGCTAATGAAAAAAATGTAAAGCAAATAAAGAAATTAGGAAAAGTCTAGTTGTAGGTTTGGAGTAAATAAAAAAAAAAAGAGAAAATATAACAGTAAAAAAAAAATTGCTATTAATTTCTAGAAGAATAGAAAAAAATATAAAACAAGAAAGTAATTATGGACAAGGTAATATAAAAAAGTAAAAGAAAAAAAAATAATGGAAAAATGAAAAAAATAAATAAAAGAAAAAGAAAATATAAAAGCAGAAAACTGAACAAAATTTAGAAAAAAACAAATAAAAAATAAAAAAAAGTTTAGTTTTAAAGTTGCGTAGAAAGGAAAGTAGAAAAGATAAAATAAAAAAAATACAAATATAAAAACAAAAATAAATATAGTTGTAAGTTTAGAGTGGAAAGTAAAACACAAGAAAATAAATAAATAAAAATAAAAAAAATTCAAATTTTAAGTTGAGAGTAGAAAGTAAAACGAATGGAGGAATAAAGAAAAATAATCAAATTAAAAAAAAAAAACGCTGTATTTGTAAGTGCACAGTAGCAAGTAAAACATGAAAAAAATATAAAAGAATAACATTGAAAAAAAAAATGGGAATAAAAATATGCATAAACTTGTAATTCTTAGTTTAAAGTAGAAAGTCGAACTGAAGAAATTTAAAAGAAAATAAAAAAAAAAATACAAATATTGCAAAAATTCTAGAAAAAAAAAAGGAAATTGTATTTTATGTTGAGATTAGAATGTATAAGAAAATAATATATTTAATATATATATATATATATATATATATATATATATATATATATATATATATATATATATATATATATATATATATATATATATATATATATATATATATATATATATATATATATATATATATATATATATATATATATATATATATATATATATATATATATATACAAATAACAAAAATAAAAGAATACTTTTGAATTTAGAATAGAAACTAAACCAAGAAAAGAAAATACAAAAGACCAAAATAAAAAAAATAAAAAAAACAATAAAAATGAGAAATTTGAAATATAAAACGAAATAAAAAATAAATAAAATGTCTGAAAACAAAAAAAAAGCTTACAAGAACAAGAAAAAAGAAATACAGTGAAGAAAATTGAAAAAAATACATAGTTATACGCTGTAATTGTAAGGTTAGAGAAAAAAAGAAAAATGTAAATCTAGGAAAAAAAAAAAAAAAACAGGTGCACATGATTGACAAGCCGCAACGGTGACGAAGAACACGGGAATCGGAAGCGGAGTGAGAACACGAGAGAACACGAGACTCGGAGATAAAAAATTAACACGATCGAAAGACTGAGACGTCGAAAAACACGGGACTCAACGTGGAGTGAAGATGAAGAACATGCTACTTCCAGGTGGAGTGAACACGAAGAACACGCTACTGGCAGGCGGAGTGAACACGTTGAGGAACACGCGACTCCGCACAGAGTGAACAAAATGAAGAACACGTGACTCGGAGGCGGAGTGAACACTTTAAAGAACACGTGACTCGCAGGCTGAGTGAACACTTTAAGGAACACGTGACTCGGAGGCGAAGTGAACACTTTAAAGAACACGTGACTCGGAGGCGGAGTGAACACTTTAAAGAACACGTGACTCGCAGGCGGAGTGAACACTTTAAAGAACACGTGACTCGCAGGCTGAGTGAACACTTTAAAGAACACGTGACTCGGAGGCGGAGTGAACACTTTAAAGAACACGTGACTCGGAGGCGGAGTGAACACTTTAAAGAACACGTGACTCGGAGGCGGAGTGAACACTTTAAAGAACACGTGACTCGCAGGCGGAGTGAACACTTTAAAGAACACGTGACTCGGAGGCGAAGCGAAGACAATCAAGACACCAGAAGAACACGAGACTCTTAAGATTATTATCTCTTTGCTGCACCAAACTTCTCCCTCACTTCATGGATTCTACAATTTTCTGATGTTCTCTTCGGAAGGAACTTATTAATCACTTTATTTTATTTTTCTTTTTTATTGCTGTCACTATAATCTTTACTTTTCACCTTCCATAGACAAAGTTTTTCTTTCTAAATTTCAATGAAGTCGGTACAAAAATTCTTTTCGGAAACAGTTCCTGAAGGTATTTACTTATTTTTCTAAGCAACAGAGTCTTGAGTGGCCGTTGCATCTTTTTCCTGCAATGTCTTTAATAAAAATGCTATAAGCTGCATTTGTTTTACCTTTGTCTCCATAATCTCTTCTTCTAACTTTCCGTAGACAAGGTTGTTCTTTAAAGAGTTTTATGAAATCTGCACAGAACTCATTACCTGCGGACGTCGCCGTCACCTTCACGCTGTGAATGTTGCTTCAGCACTGAACTACATCGTGCGACAATGCCACAGACGTTCAGATTTGCGGCCGCCTGAACTCAAACAGAAGCCAGGAAACTGGTGGCGGCAGGTTCTGATCGGGCCGGTGAATCCGTCCACTTTTGGTCTTACGATCACTCAATACACTGTGAGATTTGCTTACAATTCCGGCACACGAATCCGAATGTCGTAACGTCTTAACAAAATCTTAACTTAAACCGTGATTTTTTTTTTTTTTTACATTTTCTTATTTTTTTTTTTTAGTTTTTATTAAATTTTCTTATTTTATATTTTATTTATTTTTTCCTGTTAACTTTCAATTCTAAATTTAGAACTGGATTTTTTTGTATTTTCTTATTTTTTTCATTTTTTTCCTTCATTTTCCCTCTACATATCCCTTCACGTTGGGATCTCAGTGTGTGCCGTTGTAACGCCGCAACAGCGAGAGAGCGCGGAGCATGGTTGGATTGCTCTCGTGTTCCTCACCTTTCACCTCCGCCGCCTCTGCTTGGTCACTCCCTTCCCTCTCATACTGGTTGTTGTTGCAGTCTTCGTCTCCTTCATCCAGACTCCAGTAGTTCTCTTCACTGTAACTATGCAGCAGTTTCCTCCATTCCTCTTCATTCTTGGATCCGCAACCTTCTTCTTCCGTTCGTTCGTTGTTTAGACTCCTCGCTCCTTGACCTTCGTCCATCGCGTCATTGACCCACGAGGCCTCCATGCGGTCCATCTCACTTTCCATCCGTGCCATCTCGGCCTTGAGAGCAGCCAGCTCCGAGGCACAGCTCTTCTTCTCTTTCAGCAACACATCCGTCTCCTTCTTCATCAGCGTGCATTCCGTCGACAGAATGTCCACGTAGGTGTCCATCACCGTCGGCGGCTTCACTGGCAGGGGCTCCCAGGCCTGCAGGAGACCCCAGAACGGCAGCACACAGTTGGGACACTTGCACGTTCTTCCAACCCATGGAGCCTTGCTGTCCGCCATTCCTTTCCCTTCATTGCTTTCATGTGAGTCTTGTTTCAATGTCTCGTGTGCCTGCTGCTCTTCACATTCCTTCTTGTTCTCACTCTCAATGCTGATGCCAAACACAAAGTCTTCGTTGTCTCCGCGCCCCAAGCGCCGCAGGAATTCCGCCACCGTGGTGAGGGTGACGACCTTCCCTCGGTTGTGCTTCATGACAATCTTCACCACAGCCTCTTCTGACCGTTGGCGCGCCGTCAGCAGGCGGCCCACGTCCAAAGCTGCCGGCAGGGAGGTGTACGTCTGCCGCGTGGTGAAGGTCTCCTCCCAGTGGAAGGTGAATGCCGCCACCTGCTTGTAGGAGGCGCAAGGCACGCAGCGCCACAACCAGCCAGACTTTTGTACCGCTACTTTCACCTTGAGGGGCGTGGTGTGTGGGGCACCGGCGGCCTCCACCACACACACGCCGCGCATCTCACTGTTGTCTGCACTCACGGTTTTCATTGTGTCTGTGTTTTCTGTCATCTGTATCTCTTAGGGGGGTATAATATTTCCCTTCACTTGTATCTGGTAGGGGGTATCACATTCCCCCCTCATTTGAATTTTCACACGCCAGATGAGACTCGTAACCAACTCCAAGCTCCCTTCTAAGTGTTTCTGATTGGCCGCCCTGCTGCTCCCGGGGCTCTGATTGGCCGCCTTGCTACTCCCGTGTCTCTTATTGGCCACTCCGCTGGATCAGTGAAGTAAACCAGTATACATCATTAATTTTACTTCACTGGAACTAAAGCAAAGATGAATACGAAAATTGATTATATTGGATATGTATAGTAAGACTCATTATATTAATTTGTTTTTTTTATACATATGAAATAGATCATTAAATTGATTTATCCAAACTGATCCTTTAAGTAAAAATAGGTAAATTTATTGGATCTGTGAGATAAAATGCATCAACATATTTCATTGGATCTGTGAAGTAAGACAAATTGTATGAACTTTATCGCATCTTTGATAAATTGGCTTTGTTGAATCTATAAAGCAAAATACAATACCACAATTTATTTTATTGGATCTGTGAAGCAAAACTAAGTTACGTTATGAAAATGAAAATTCTTTCTTAAATCTGAACTAATGGTATTATTCTGATTTCCTCCCAGATTTTTTAAAATATTTTTGTCGTTTTTTTTTTTTACCTAACGCACTGAATATATAACATGCGTATTATCTCTCTCTCTCTCTCTCTCTCTCTCTCTCTCCATCGGGATTTTTATATCAAACAGTCTGGCGTAATACTTTTGTGTGTGAATCGCGACTGTTTCATCGCGGGAGTCACTGTGAGGCGAGTAGGTCTGTTTTCCTTTTAGTTTCTTTTTTTTTCTTTTTACTCCATTTATTGGAATTTTCGTTTTTTGTATCACGTTTTCTTTTTTTTTTTTCTTTTTTGTAGCAGTATATGTTTCATGCATTTTGTTTGTTTGTTTGTCTTTGTTGTTGTTTGCCTTTGTTGTTGTTGTTGTTGTTGTTGTTGTTGTTGTTGTTGTTTGACTTCACTTTTGGCTTGAGTTTCGTTTTTCTACATTTTTTTGTACGTTCTTATTCACTGTAGGCTTTTCCTTTTTTTTTTTTTCTTTCTTTCCGATACATGTGTGATTTATTTTTCCTTGAGGACGGTAATTACTGCTTCTTTTGTTTGTGCAGAGAAAACTTGTCACTGTTAAAAGAAAATAAAAGACAATATATATAGAATTTATGGGTACTCTTGCATTTAGTTGAGTGCATGAGTGATTGTTAGTATTATAGAAAATAAATTACAGTAAATAAAATAAAAGCATAATATGAGGGTAATGTTCTTTGTCGTGGAATGTATAACTGAGATTATTACTATTACAGAAAATAAGTTAAAGTAAAAAAAATATCTAAGGATACTTTTCTTTACGGTGGTGTACAAATGATTGTCAGTATTAGTATTATTAGCTACAGTAAAAAAAAAAAAAGTAATACAAGGTGTTTGTGTGTGTATTATAGTATGTATATAAGTTAGTATGGTTGTACAAGTATGTTGCAGAGTGTAGCGTAGGAAGAGGTGCAGCATGGAAGGCTTGCTGGTAGAGTGAGGAGTGAAAGGCTCTCTCGTGTCACTGTCAGCTGCACGTGGAAGTCTGCCTCTCGTAATATTCCTCACCCGCGCAGTGGCATAATCAACGCCGTCACCACAGAGTGAAGGAGACGCAAAACTGCCGCGACAGGAGTGTTTCCTGGTTAAGGCGGCGTGGTGCAGCGGGCTGTGGCAGCGTCAAAGTGGGAAAAAGGCTTAAGTGTGTAGACCAGTGGTTCTCAACCTGGGATCGATCGAACACCATTTTATTTTTCCAATTACGAAGGATTCGGTGAATGCACGTATGCAATTTGCGGCATTCAGTACCTCCAACAAGGTTAAAAACCACTGGTGTAGAGGTGGGTTAATACAAATATAAAGTATTTCTATATGTGCAGAGGAAGATTACTGTGGTGTTTATCCTGGCCAAGGAGGAGGAGGAGGCAGTAGACACCTGCCGAAACGATAATTACTCCCAGTGAGGTCTAAAGCACTGTTCAGGGGGTGCTGTGAACTTATTAAACCCAGCTGTGACCTCACTGAACATTTCCATTTGTGTCTCACAACACAAGGGGGCAGTCACAGCCTGCCCTCTAAAGACAACTCTCTTCCTCCACAAAAAACTACAAGCATCTAATAACACACACACCCTTCACTCAAAAATTTTAAAATCATCATGGCGACTCCTACACCAGCCTCGGAGGGGACCATAAATGTCCCCAGGTCGGACTGCCTTTCTGTCGACGATCCTAAGTGTCTTGACACCCTCCTCAACTTTTTCTTCATTAACTTCTGCAACATTCGCGGTCTAAGATCTAATTTTCAATCTGTAGAACACCACCTCTCCTCTTCTAAACCTTATCTTCTTTTCCTCACTGAAACTCAGGTGTCTGAGGCAACTGACAGTAGTCCCTTTTCTGTTCCCTCCTACTTTCTCTATCCTCATTTTCGATCCAAAGCTGGATATTGCGTTTATGTGCGCAATGACTTAACCTGCTCTCGTGCCCACGCTCTTGAATCTTCCGAGTTTTCCACCATCTGGCTACGACTACAAAGTCAATCTCATACTAAATTTATCTGTGCTGTATATCTCTCACCTAACCCCTCTGACTACAAGAAATTCTTTGACTACTTAACTTCCAAAGTGGAGCACATTCTGACCCTCTTCCCTTTTGCAGAGATCTCTATTCTTGGAGACTTCAATGTTCACCACCAGCTTTGGCTTTCCTCTCCTTTCACTGACCATCCTGGTGAACTAGTCTACAACTTTGCTATCCTCCATGACCTAGAGCAATTGGTGCAACACCCTACTCGTATTCCTGACCGTCTTGGAGATACGCCCAAAATTCTTGACCTTTTCCTGACCTCTAATCCTTCTGCTTATGCTGTCATCCTTTCTTCTCCGTTGGGCTCCTCCGATCACAATCTCATATCTTTATCTTGTCCTATCACTCCAATCCCTCTTCAGGATCCCCCTAAGCGAAGGTGCCTCTGGCATTTTGCCTCTGCTAGTTGGGGGGACCTGAGGAGGTATTTTGCTGATTTTCCTTGGAATGACTACTGCTTCCGTGTCAGAGACCCGTCTTTGTGTGCTGAACGCATAACAGAGGTGATAGTGTCTGGCATGGAGGCATCCATTCAAATTTCTCACTCTTTTTCTCGTCCTAAACCTTCTAAACCTTGGTTTAACATAACTTGTTCTCGTGCTATACATGATAGAGAGGTGGCCCACAAAAGGTACTTAAGCCTTCCATCACCAGAATCTCATGCACTTTATATTTCTGCCCGGAACCATGCCAAGTCTGTTCTCCAACTAGCCAAAAACTCCTTCATTAACAGAAAATGTCAAAACCTTTCAAGATCTAACTCCCCTCGTGATTTCTGGCACCTAGCGAAAAATATCTCCAATAACTTTGCTTCTTCTTCTTTCCCTCCTCTAATTCAACCAGATGGCACCTCTGCTATCACATCTATTTCTAAAGCTGAACTCTTTGCTCAAACCTTTGCTAAAAACTCTATCTTTGACGATTCTGGGCTTGTTCCTCCCTCTCCTCCACCCCGTGACTACTTCATGCCACCTATTAAAATTCTTCGCAATGATGTTTTCCATGCCCTCGCTGGCCTAAACCCTCGGAAGGCTTATGGACCTGATGGGGTCCCTCCTATTGTTCTCCGAAACTGTACCTCCGTGCTTGCACCTTGCCTAGTCAAAATCTTTCAGTTCTGTCTGTCAACATCTACCTTTTCTTCTTGCTGGAAGTTTGCCTACATTCAACCTGTTCCTAAAAAGGGTGACCGCTCTAATCCCTCAAACTACTGTACTATTGCTTTAATTTCCTGCCTATCTAAAATTTTTGAATCTATCCTCAACAGGAACATTCTTAAACATCTATCACTTCACAACCTTCTATCTGATCGCCAGTATGGGTTCCGTCAAGGCCGCTCTACTGGTGATCTTCTGGCTTTCCTTACTAAGTCTTGGTCATCCTCTTTTAGAGATTTTGGTGAAACTTTTGCTGTTGCCTTGGACATATCAAAAGCTTTTGATAGAGTCTGGCACAAAGCTTTGATTTCCAAACTATCCTCCTACGGTTTCTA
>NC_087152.1:25394254-25396754 GCF_035594125.1 Scylla paramamosain | reverse complement strand
GAAGGAAGGGGAGGAGACACTGAGAAGGGATGGGTAGGAGGGGAGTTGAATATTAGGGAAGAAAGGAGGGAAAGACTGGTGTGGAAGAGGAGAGGGAAGGAAAGGGAAGGGAGAGAAAGGATCGGAGAGAATGGAGAAAAGCAAGTAGGGTCGCCAGGAGAAGGAAAAGGAGGAGAGAGAAGGGTCGGAAGGAGGAGGAAGACGGTGTAGGGAAGGTAGGGGAATGATTAGGGAGGAAGAGGGGGGAAAGGAGATGAAGGACAGGAAAGTAAGGAGTAGTGAGAGGGAGGAGAAGGAGGAGAGGAAAGGTTTGAGAGGAGCGAGTCGAGAGAGAGGGAAGGGGAGGGGTGGGAGGGAAGGGGAGGGCGGACTGGGGAGAGCCGTGAATGAAGCAGTTAAAAAGAAGCAGTCTGTGTGTGGAGTGTTTTGATGAAGCAGTAGCGGGGCGCTCACCTCTCTGGAAGGCGAGATTCAATACATAAAAGTAGGTCGTGTTTCTGGCACGGGTTTTAATGAACTCCTTTCTTCCCCCCCAACTTTTCTTTCCTTTACTTTCCTTCCCCTTCCACTCACCCGTCCTCGCTGCCTGCCTGCCTGCCTGCCTGCCTGCCTGCCTGCCTTTATTCTTTCCTTCATTTTCTTTCTCTTGCTTTATCTTTTGTTTTTGTTTTTTTCTGTTCTCCTATTTTTCCTTTTCCTTCTGACCTTTTCTCGGCTTCGTTTCTTTATCAGTCTACTTTTCTTGTTTCCTTCTTTCGTTACTTATTTATTCCTTTACTTTCTTTTCCCACGCCATCTGTCCGTTCTAGCTTCTGTTCTCTCTCTCTCTCTCTCTCTCTCTCTCTCTCTCTCTCTCTCTCTCTCTCTCTCTCTCTCTCTCTCTCTCTCTCTCTCTCTCCATTCCTTCTGTTTATTTTCTCTTACTGTTCCTTATTTATTTTTAATTGTGTTCTATTTTTCTTTTCTATCTTTTTCCTTGTTCATCACACATCCTTCCTTCGTGGCTTTCCAACTCTTGTTTCTCTCCCTCTTCATTCTTTTTGTCTATATTATCGTACCATTACTTTTATATTTTTTTTTTATTTTTCCTCCTTCTTCCATTTTTTTTTTTTTCTGCCACGCATTCCTGCCTGGCTTCAATTCTCTGCTTCTCTCCTTTTATTCCTTCCTTCCTTTGTCTACTTTCTGATCGTTTCTTCCTTTCATTTTCCTTTTTTCCTCATTCCTTTTCTTTTCCTTCGATTCCCCAGTTTCTCTGTTTCTTTGTTTCTCTCCCTTTCTGTAAGGACGAGAAAAGGAAGAAAGAGGTGGTGAAGAATTAAAGGAGGAAGAATAAGAGTACTTACCTACTTATATTCATTTTCCAGTCTCAAATGTAGTCTACCTGCATGCCTTCCTGTCTTTTGTTTGTCTGTCTGTCTGTCTACCTGTTTATCTGTCTGTGTCTGTTGTTTCCGCTGACCCCACGAGTTTTCTCCTTCCTCTACTGAATTTTCGTTTTTTTTTTTTTTATCCTCCTTTTTCTACTGTGTGTTTCTGAGAGTGGTCACTTAGTTACTGTGTTGACTGAAATGTGTTTCTACTCTGGTCTCTTCTCCTATTTAGTTTTATTTTTTCATCTCATTTTTATTTGTCATTTTTTTTTTTCGTCTTCCTGTTTATTAAAATACAGTAGTATGAGTTTGATTTGTTAGATATGTATTTTTTTTCTCTGTTGTTTGTTTGTGTGTTTATTTTGTTGTCGTTGTTTCGTATTTATGTGTATATCTATCTCTGTTAATCTCTGTACTATCTATCTATATCTATCATTAACTATCTATCTATATCTATCAGTCTTTCTATCTACCTCTCTATCTGTCAATTCTTATAACCATCTATTTCAATATCTATTCAGCTCTATTTTATTTTTATCAATGTATTTCCATCTATTTATCTGTCTACCTATCTATCTATATGTCTATCTATCTATATATCTATATATACCCGCAGCTGGAATATAACTATAACCAGATTATTACCAGTCTCTCGTAATGGATTTCACTGTCCACTACAACCACCACCACCACCTCTAACAGCAGTAAAAATGTAACCAAGGCAGTTTCTCTCTACAGCTCTACTGACTATTTAATTTCATTGTTTACCACCATCCTCACTAACAGCGGCGAAAAAGACTAACCCAATCAGTTTCTCTCTGCTCTTCTGCTGACTGTATTATTTTAGTGTCCACCTCCACATCTAGCAAAAAAAAAAAAAAAAGTATAACCAAGGGAATTTATCTCAATGTCTCCACTGACAATTTAATTTCTGAAGTGGAAAGCATTAGTACACACTCTCTGTTCGCTAGAATACACGTCATCGACTGTTACAGTATTTACCACCAGGCAGTAATGGAAATCTTGTCAATAATTCCTTTGAGATGTGTGACGCCAAACCAACGACATTTGCAACAGTTTTTTTTTTTTTTTTGTTAATTTGTTCCATTACTCTCTCTTTTTCACAT
>NC_087152.1:25384254-25391754 GCF_035594125.1 Scylla paramamosain | reverse complement strand
TTGTTTTGTCTCATTTTTATTCGTTTCTTTTTTATTCTAATTGTTATTCATCATATTCCTTTCTCTCCTTCTCCTCCTCCTCCATTCATCATATTCCTTTCTCTCCTCCTCCTCCTCCTCCTCCTCCTCCTCTTCCTCTTTCTCCTCCTCCTCCTCCTCCTCCTCCTCCACTTCATCATCTCCCCCCTCCATCCTCCTTTCCTTCCTGGTCAGGTTTTCTCTCCACAGCCGCAGAAGGCACAGTGATCTCTCTCTCTCTCTCTCTCTCTCTCTCTCTCTCTCTCTCTCTCTCTCTCTCTCTCTCTCTCTCTCTCTCTCTCTCTCTCTCTCTCTCTCTCCCTCCCTCCTGCACACAACCAGATTTTAGGTTCGGTTTCCAGAACATTAATTTTGTATTTTTCCACCACGAAGGAAATTTGTTGAGAGAGAGAGAGAGAGAGAGAGAGAGAGAGAGAGAGAGAGAGAGAGAGAGAGAGAGAGAGAGAGAGAGAGAGAGAGAGAGAGAGAGAGAGAGAGAGTGCATCGTTTTCCATTTTTATTTTCTGGAATTCATTATATTTTGATGGTGCACTATTTAAATGTGCTGCTTTTGTCCTTCATTAGATATGGAGTTGCTGATTTTACTGTTTGCAGCGACTCGGCAGTGACTTAGTAGTGACAGCGACTTAATAGTGACTTAGTGATTTGGCAGTTACTCAGCAGTGACTTAACGTTGACCTATGAGTGACTTAGCAGTGACTTGAAATGATAGTGAATTTATAGTTATATAGCAAGGTATTAAAAGGAGTTTCGCGATGACAGTGACTTAGCAGTGTCTTAGCAGTGACTTAGCAGTGACATTGAGTTTGCAGTGACTTACCAGTTACATTAAATTTACAGTGAAGTAGCAGTGAGTTAGCAGTGACTTAGCAGTGATTTAGCAGTTCGTGAGTTAACAATGACTCAGCAGTGATTTAGCAGTTAGTGAGTTAGCAGTGTCAGTGATTTAGTAGTGACAGTGACTTAGCTGCGACTTGCAGTGATTTACAGGTAGGACTTGAATATGTGACTTTACTGACCTGAGATAACTTTTAGTAATGACTTTTTGAGTGATTAATATGAATTATGTGACTGATTAACATTACTTTTGTCTTTAATTGATATGACATGATTAATGTGACTTACGTGACTCGTGTGGTTAAAGAATGTGAACGTAGTGGGGACGAGTAATGAATATGAC
Organism: Scylla paramamosain; assembly: GCF_035594125.1. Taxonomy (NCBI): domain Eukaryota; kingdom Metazoa; phylum Arthropoda; class Malacostraca; order Decapoda; family Portunidae; genus Scylla; species Scylla paramamosain. Next base: position 25,390,535 of record NC_087152.1, on the reverse strand, counting down.
TCACAACTTATGAGTAATGGTAGCCTTGTTCTTGACTCGTTGATACTTGCAATACATGGAAAAATTAACGTAACTCATAAATGCTAATGTTGATTTTAGGAATGTTTGGTTCACTAAAAAACAATGCCAATCTCTATGTTTGAATTATTACATCCTGCAGCAATAGCCTTTATCAGTACCGTGGGTAAAGAGACAGAGAGAATACCAACTGATGGTTGTTATAATGATATTAGGCACGGTGGAAAGGAACACCTGCCTCTGTCAAATACAACAGGCTGTAAGAATCCCATTTATCAGCGCCTTGCGTAAAAAAGATATAGAGGTGCATATTACAAAACAATAAGAGGTAGTAATTTGCTCTATTACTTTGCTCTATTACTTCCTTGGATAAAAATATAGAAAAGACACAGAAAATTTTATGCAAGTTGATGATGAGTCAATGATGATTTTAGACAGCTTGGAAGACAATACCAACCTTATGTTTGAAATACACTATAACAATTTGCAGTCATTTTCTTTATAACTGTCTTGGATGAAAGATTATGAAGTGTTTAAGTGACCCAAATATACCGGGTTGAAGCTAAATGTGTTTATAATAATGATGTTGGACTCGTTGAAAGGCAACACAAACTTCTGTCAATTATAACAACCTACAGTGTTTGCTGCTATCAGTTCATTGGACAAAAGATTCTGAAATGCAGACCTGACATACAGAATTACAACTTATACAATGTTCCTAATGAGTACCATCCTCTTTGTTCGAATTATAACAAGGTGTAGCAATGGCTCTGCATCTCTACCATGGACGAAAGGTTCCGAAGGTGTAGGTGACCCAGAAGGAGGCGGGATAAAAATGTTATAAATCAGGAAGGCGGGCCAGCCAAGTACAAGCGTCGCCCATTATAAACTTTCACGCCAAGAGTTTTCGCCAGCAAGAAGGTGAAGATGAGAGAGAGAGAGAGAGAGAGAGAGAGAATTAATGAACCCGTCACCAGATCGTCCTACCACCTGTCCTTTTGATACAAGTGCCCCGTGAAAAAAAAAAAAAAAAAGGATCAAACAGCAGCCAGCAGCAGCAAGAATGAAAGAAAACGTTGACGCTCTGATAGATAAATGTGGGAGTGAGACTCGTCTAAACTGGAAACACACAAGTCCTGCTGAGATTAATTGGTTTTGGGCGAAAAGTGACCCTGTATCAAGCAATTACTGGGCCGGGCTGATGGTTGAAATTAGCATACATGGCGCTGTGTGTGTGTGTGTGTGTGTGTGTGTGTGTGTGTGTGTGTGTGTGTGTGTGTGTGTGTGTGTGTGTGTTGGACATAAAGAGTTGTATGTATGGAAATTTATGATCTGTTTGAGTTACAGTCTCTGTCTCTCTCTCTCTCTCTCTCTCTCTCTCTCTCTCTCTCTCTCTCTCTCTCTCTCTCTCTCTCTCTCTCTCTCTCTCTCTCTCTCTCTCTCTCTCTCTCTCTCTCTCACACACACACACACACACACACACACACACACACACACACACACACACACACACACAGAGAGAGAGAGAGAGAGAGAGAGAGAGAGAGAGAGAGAGAGAGAGAGAGAGAGAGAGAGAGAGAGAGAGAGAGAGAGAGAGAGAGAGAGAGAGAGGCGTAGTTCGTTTCTACAAAAGTGCGTCGGTATAAAAAAAAATGAATAAAAGAAAGAAAAAAGACAGTGAAAGAAACCTAAGAAAAATTGTAACCAGTGTTATTTTTTTTAAATTATAAGCATTATTTTATTAAAACCCAAAGCGGGAATTTACGCAAAGGTTACGAGGTAAAAAAAAAAAAAAAGATGGAGGGAAAAATTAAAAAATAGTCACTTTTTTTTTTTTTTTTTTTTTTTTTTTTGTGTGTGTGTGTGTGAATGGTGTTTTTTTTTAGTTCATGTGAAAATGCAAAATGAGATGGGCTTGTTAACTTCACTGCAGTGTTTTTTTGAAGCTTTCCTTAACTAAAGAATATCATCATCATCATATTTTTTAATGGACTTTTTGAGGTCATGGAGGCAGTGGAAGATGAGATGGGGTTAATAATTTCACTGCACTGTTTTGGAGCTTTCACTACGTAACAAATATCATCATTATCATCGTCATTATCATCATTATTAATCTTCTTCAGCCTTCTCTACTTACCTGTCATCTTATTCCTACCTGTCAACTTTCTCCTCCTCCTCCTCCTCCTCCTCCTCCTCCTCCTCCTCCTCCTTCTCCAGTCCTTACACCTCTAACTCATATAATCCTTAGTGGTAGAATAGTTACATAGACAGCCTCGTTAGGTCACTAAGGCTCGTGGTGTCTTTTTTTTTTTTTTTTTTTTTTGCATCCCTTTGTATTCCTTTGTATTCCTCCTCTTCCTTCTCTACCCCACCACCACCACCACCACCACCACCACCACCACCACCACCTCTCACCTCCCACTTTAATATCTCTGATTGGCTCCACATACAAATAGGTTGGGTATTCTTGTCAGTGTCACTAAAGCCGCCTCGAGTATAAATAGCAATCAGTATTCGTCCCGCAGCAGCAGTGACCTTCCATGTGCCGCGCCTTTCCCGCCTCTGGTGAGTCACGTGTCACCTTGACCTGTAGAAAAGGAAAGGTTAATTTCGGTGTCTTTATTTTATGTATTTATTTATTTATTTATTTTTTTTTTTTTGTCATTGTTTGTTGTATTTCTTTATCGTGTGTTGATCAATTGTTGGTGTTTTGTTAGTGCTTTGCTATTTCAAGTGTTTTTTTTTTTTTTCTATTTAGCGTGGATATTTTTTTCTTTGTTAATCTTTGTTTCGTTAAGACTTCTCCGACTTTGCACTATTGTTTACTTGAATTTCATGTAATCTGCCTTTTCTCATTATATTGTCTTTTGACTTTCTTCTTCATTATAGATTAATTCTTTTATTCCTTGCTTACTTCTTGCCTTGTGTCCTTTCCCTTGTTGTTTTCTGGATTTCTTGCTCGTGCCATAATTGTTGGACAGACGTTCATATTCTGAAACACTTCCGTGCCGCACTTCCACTGCTTGAAAAGTCTCTAGTTGTAGCTATATTGGCTTTTAAGAGTGTTTTATACTGTTCTAGTGAGAGATTAACAAGATTTCTACATAACTGACATGCGTAACACTCTTGAGAACTCGACTAACCATCTCTGTGACCTTTGAAAATAGTCATGGTGAAAGAACAAAGAGTTTCTGAATACGGACCACGAAAACACAACAAACATTTTTCCACACATCTTTCCCGTCCTTTGCAGCATTTCCCCTCCGTCCTCCATCGACACTCGCCAGTGTCAACAAATATTTCATTGGGAACGGATTTTTTATGTCATTTTGTTTTCAGATGAATTAATCCTGGCGTAATAAGTGAATTCAATGAATTACCTCCAAATGTTGGCTATTTATTTAACATATTTTGCCAGCCTCCCTTCGTGAAATAGCTTTAAAATTGGTATACTGGTAATGCCTGTTTGTGTGTGTGTGTGTGTGTGTGTGTGTGTGTGTGTGTGTGTGTGTGTGTGTGTGTGTGTGTGTGTAAAAATAAACAAATAATCAGAAAAATAACGTGTGATGCAGGAAAGAAACCAAACAAAAATGGATAATAAAGGTTTAAAAAAAGGGAAAGGCTGCTTAAATAGATAAAAAAATATACAAGTGTGTGTGTGTGTGTGTGTGTGTGTGTGTGTGTGTGTGTGTGTGTGTGTGGTGGAAATATAGTATGATTCGAATATCACTGAACTTAAATGCGGAAGAGAGGCGTTTATATCATCAGAAAAAATGCTCTTCAATGTTCAATGCTCAGAATATCCTGCAGTGATTCCCATGAGCTGTTTTGATTTACAGGTGACGTTTAAATGTCACGTGGAATATTTAAATGTCAATAATTATTTTTGTATTTGGCAGAGGAGTTGCATCGAAAGCTTTAATTTCCGTCATTTTCACTTGGATTTATGTGGAAGTGAGACAAACAAAGCGCAGGATAACGCCGCTACATTTAAAAAAGTGACGCGCTGCCAGAGAAAGCTCACGTTTTTCAATGTATTATGATCAAAGTGGTGAACTTCGACTTGCTTGCTTGCTTCTTTGCTTGTGTGTGTGTGTGTGTGTGATGTAAAATGCAATACGAAGAATATAGTGGTTATTTTTGTTCTCAGTTATTTTTCTTCATTACCTGTTATCACCTGTTATTTTCTTCACTACCTGTTCTCGCTAATTATTTTCTTGACTCTGTGCTTACCAGTTATTTTATTCTCTATCTGTTATCATTACTTATTTGGTAAGCTGTGGCAAGACAAACATATAAGTGTTGATTTCTATTTTTTTTTCTTGTATTTTTAATATTATTTAGTAACTTTCTTTTTTCGCAAGTTAATTCCTTTATACTTAAATTGTATAGTTCACCAGACATCTGCGTGTAGTGTTTACTGAGCTGGGTTAAGACCAACATTTCCAGACAGGACAAGAACAGACCAAACTTGCTGTCCTCTTTCTGAGACTTTGTACAAACCTGGCAGCACAGGAGGGTCACAGTGAGACTTTCCTGTCCCTTTAGAAATGTTCCTAGTAGTGTTTGCTACCTGGCGTTAGGTGTCTTGGCGCCCTCTCGTTTGTGCAGGCATGGGCGTGCAACAGGCTGGCGTGGGGAGAGGCGCGCCTCACCAGGAAGGTTGGTGCAGCTTGGTGCTGTGATTCATAGCGAGGCAACGGAAGAAAAAAATCTGAGTCACGGCTGCTCTAGTTTACTTCTGGCTGGGTAGAGGCCGAGGGTGTTGTGTTATACTGTGTTGTGAGGATGGTGGTCGTGGTGTTGGTGGTGGTGGAGAGGGAGGTGTTGGTTGTGGTGTATTGTGGTGGTTTACTCACCAGGCAGGCTCTCTAACAGTGAACAGAAGAATATAATGTAAACTGCAAGAAGCCATCAGGCTTATACGTGGCACTCCCTGTATTAAACATAACTAACTAATTCCACCTATCATCCCCATCCAAAAACTTGTCTAGTCTTCTTGAAAAGCTCTCTAATATTTCAGCGCTTACAACCTGAATAGCGAGTCATTCTATTCATCTACCACTCTGTGTGCGATTTATCTGAACTGCACGCCACTTGTATTGGTTAGTGTGTTTAGTTGCGTGATGAGCTGGCTGGTTGGCCCTGTGCAGTGTGGCTATACTCACACAGTGTGCAATCACTATATTTAAGTATGAGGATCCAAACAGAAAGTTTCTATATACTGTAGTGATAGTGGTTGTAGTGGTGCTGGTGATGGTGGTGGTGATAATCGTAATGGTGACGGTAATGGTAATGCAGTGAACGACAGTGATAACAGCGATCAAGTGGTTGTGGTGAGTGATGAAGCCTCCAAGTGATGCAATAAAGCCGTGATAAAACACTGCCAACTTTTCTTGGTGGTAAAAAGTGGCGCCACACACCGCACACCCTCGTGCCTGCCACACACCCTCGTCCCCGCCACACACCCTCGCCCGCGCCGCGTCACCGCCTCTAATTGTCATGATTATTAATGGTTCTATTGTTGGGGGCCGCTAATGACGATGGCAATGGCGGCGGCGGCGGCGGTGTTGGTGGTGGTGGCTTCTTATAATGAGTGATGGATGAGGCAGTGGTGGTGGTGGTTGGTGGTGATGGAGACTCCACCACCACCGCCAACACTGGAGACGATGGTGATGATAGAGAATTTTTTTTTTTTTATGTAGGAGGGACACTGGCCAAGAGCAACAAAAATCCAATAAAAAAAAAAAAAAATGCCCACTAAAATGTCAGTCCCATAAAAGGGTTAAAGTAGAGGTCAAAAATTGATGGATAAGTGTCTTGAAACCTCCCCCTTGAAGGAATTCAAGTCATAGGAAGGTGGAAATACAGAAGCAGGCAGGGAGTTCCAGAGTTTACCAGAGAAAGGGATGAATGATTGAGAATACTGGTTAACTCTTGCGTTAGAGAGGTGGTGAGAGAAAGAAGAAAGTCTCGTGCAGCGTGGCCGCGGGAGGAGGGGAGGCATGCAGTTAGCAAGATCAGAAGAGCAGTTAGCATGAAAATAGCGGTAGAAGACAACTAGAGATGCAATATTGCGGCGGTGAGAGAGAGGCTGAAGGCAGTCAGTTAGAGGAGAGGAGTTGATGAGATGAAAAGCTTTTGATTCAACCGAGTCTAGAAGAGCATAGTTATAATATTTATTAGTAGTTAATAGTATCAGTAGTAGTAGTTGTAATTGTAGCAGCAGCAGCAGTAGTAGTAGTAGTAGTAGTAGTAGTAGT